>NC_073696.1:144123798-144305986 GCF_029784165.1 Wyeomyia smithii | reverse complement strand
ATTATTATTATTATTATTATTATTATTATTATTATTATTATTATTATTATTATTATTATTATTATTATTATTATTATTATTATTATTATTATTATTATTATTATTATTATTATTATTATTATTATTATTATTATTATTATTATTATTATTATTATTATTATTATTATTATTATTATTATTATTATTATTATTATTATTATTATTATTATTATTATTATTATTATTATTATTATTATTATTATTATTATTATTATTATTATTATTATTATTATTATTATTATTATTATTATTATTATTATTATTATTATTATTATTATTATTATTATTATTATTATTATTATTATTATTATTATTATTATTATTATTATTATTATTATTATTATTATTATTATTATTATTATTATTATTATTATTATTATTATTATTATTATTATTATTATTATTATTATTATTATTATTATTATTATTATTATTATTATTATTATTATTATTATTATTATTATTATTATTATTATTATTATTATTATTATTATTATTATTATTATTATTATTATTATTATTATTATTATTATTATTATTATTATTATTATTATTATTATTATTATTATTATTATTATTATTATTATTATTATTATTATTATTATTATTATTATTATTATTATTATTATTATTATTATTATTATTATTATTATTATTATTATTATTATTATTATTATTATTATTATTATTATTATTATTATTTTTATTATTATTATTATTATTATTATTATTATTATTATTATTATTATTATTATTATTATTATTATTATTATTATTATTATTATTATTATTATTATTATTATTATTATTATTATTATTATTATTATATTTATAATTATAATTATAACTATAATTCCATGCATGTTTTAGGAATAAATCGCGACATTCCGTTCTCACAGACAGGTTCTGAAATAATAGCCGCGCATGTATGATTAATAAGCATTTCTCAAAGCACTCAGCAGTTCTACTTATTTCAGGAGAACGATACTTTATTATTTTTCTATAGCATTCGAAGTCGAAATGCGACGCTCCGTTTCCGATGAGAACGAAACGACGACGGCCACATGGCAAATAACCTAAAATAATGATAATAATAATAAATACCGAACGATTTACGATTGAGTAAGTGACGCCTGTCCGCGAGTAAATTGAGAGAGACGGAAGATACAAATGTATAACTAAGTAATTAAAATTGAGAGGATTAGACGAGGACAGGACGAAGAATCGGACAAGAGTATTGTTTTTCTCCGGCTCTTCTGGTAGGGTAGAATTAAGTTGAGTTATTTTAATAAATTCAATCTTGTTTCATCAAGCGTTCCGCATGGTACACCATGCGTACAGGACTCTGATGTTTTATTTCGATTTATCACAGGTCCTGGCGGAGTCTACACGGGCAGGCTCCGCACTTGGTATATGGAAAATTGTTTATTTTCAAGATTATTTATGGAATCGTAAACTAGGAAAGGAAAGTTAATATAGTTTTTAATTATACCACACCGTGATCGTCACCCGGTGCCAGTGATCGACGATGTGCTCGCCAAGATTGGGGAAGGATGCTTTCTTTTAGTTGGAATTGGAAGAACTATCACGAGATGCCACAGTCTTTATCACTCACCGTGGTTTGTACCGGTTCAAACGGACTGGTATCAGCGCCAGAAATTTTCTAGCGTACCATGGACGAAATTTTAGTGGATTGCGCGGGGGCATATTGGTATCTTGGTGATGATCTAATTGAGGGAAATACATTGGATGAACACGATAAACGATTAAATGAGGTACCTTGCTAAATTTTGAATTAGAATAAATGTGAACAATTCTAATGAGTATTTATCTCTCTCTCCCTCTCTTTTCATTTTCTTATTTGAAAACTATTATATTTACTATTTTAGGTATTAAAAAGATATAAAGACCGGGGAGTAGTGCTTAATTGGCATAAGTGCAAATTACGTGTTAACGAATTTGATTTTCTGGGGTATAAAATCGACTCCGATGGCATAAAACCTTCAGACGAAAAACGTAATGCTGTGAAATCTTTCCGCCATCCGACCAATGAAAGCGAAGTACATAGTTGGGTGGGATTAGCCAACTACATAGGGAGGTTCATTCCCAATCTCGCTGCATTGGACGAGCCTTTGAGAAAGTTGACACAGAAAGGGGTGACATTTCACTGGGACGAGCCATAGGAATCAGCATTCCAGGCAATCAAAACTAGTATAGCGAATGCTGGAAGTCTCGGGTTCTACAAGGTGGAGTTCTGGCAGATGCGAGTCCATTTGCGTTTGGAGCAGTGCTTAGACAAACTCTTATCGAACCTCGTTCCTCGTGCAAATATCGCCAATTACAATTCCCTGCAGAGGGTAAATATTTCTGAAATCAGTTTTATTATAAGAAGGACTTATTTTGTCAAGAGGAAGGAGTCTTATCGAACCCCGTTCCTCCTACCAACACCGCGTCACAATTCTCGAAGAGGCACTCAATGCTACACCTCGGGTCAGGTTTATTATAAGTAGGACTTATATTTTTGTCAAGAGGATAGAGTTCTATCGAAACTTCGTTCCTCCAGCCAAGACCGCGCCATAATTACAATTCCCTGAAGAGAACTATTATACGTTACTCAGAACAGTTTTATTATAAGAGGGACTTTTTTGTTAGGATGAAAGTCAGCAAGGGTACTATAGAATTCAGCTTGAAGGAAGGGTATGTAGTAGAGAGTCTGATAATGAACCCATGTTAAAGTCCTTTAACAACCAAATGGTCTGATTCTACTAAGATTCGAACCCACGACCACTCGCTTATCAAAGCGGACTCTGTAACCTCGTGGCTACGAAGCTCTCCGATGGTCCGAATCTTACAAAAAAACCCAAATTAATCCACCTAGCGGTGAGACCTAGCCTTTCTTATTCAAACTTATTATTTATTTAAATAGATTTACCCTTCAATTTTCAGAAAAAAAAACTTCTATTTGCCCTGATTTGAATTGAATTTGAAAAAACCGATTTGAACAATAATAATATCAGATGAACGGGATAGTTAAGGGTTAACCGATGAATTATATAATGATTGAACACGTGGTTCAAAAGTTGTGGAAAGAAAATCACATTTGAAATATAAAAAAAGTCCTACTGTAAATAGTCGAATCTAAAATGATATTTTATTGAATGATATATTATCGAGTCCAACCTAAATATGAGTGCAGTGAAGTTTCCATTATACCACGATCAAAAAAATTTACGTCATATATTGGAAACATTCTTATTTCATGTTATTTGCATGTGTTAATGTATGTTCACGTGTTTGAATGTTATGTATTAAATGTTCGGTATAATTTCACTGTTGGCTGCCATAACCTTGTTATTTAGAGTGATAAATAAATCCAGCAAATATTATCGAGGTGTGTGTTTTTTTTTCCGAAAATTAAGGTGTTGGTGTAAATTTATATAAACGAATAATAAGTTTGAATGAGAAATGCTGGGTCTCACCGCTAGGTGGATTAATTTGGGTTTTTATTTATGTATTTCAACTGATCTATAATGTGAAAAGCTTAATGTGTGTGTTGGCCAAATACTATATTAACAATATGATTTTAGCCTTTCTCCGAGAAGGGTATAGCAATCACTGACAAACCGAAGGTATGGAAGTGGTCCAGAGGGCCGAATGTCATATATCACTCGGCTCAGTTCAACGAGCAGAGCATTTTCTGTGTGCGTGTGTGTGTGTGTGTGTGTGTGTGTATGTGTGTGGCTGTGTGTGTGTTTGTGTCTGTGTGTCTGTGTGTGTGTGTGTGTGTATGTGTGTGTGTGTGTTATTTTGTTATTTATTGTTAATTCATCCGACAATAACCGTCTCAATGAATGTAATTTAAAAACTATCTTAACCTAACAGATGTAAATTAATTAAAATAGTCTAGCTGCGAGCAATTTCCGCTTGTAGAGAATAGATGAACTTCCAAAATCAAAAAATTGACCCGTTTTGTTGAAGGTGCGTATAATTCTGGTGACTGGCTCAAAATACCCGAACACAGAACGATGGAACGGCGTTACAAACATTTCGTCGAGTGACCTGCGTTGAATTCTTCCCGGAGCATTAAAGGAAAACTTGCTCAAAAGAGCAGGAGAGTCAATTTCTCCAAGAATTACTTTGGCTGCAACCATTGCTTGCTGAATTTTTCTTCTTTTTTCAAGGGTAGCAATTCCCAATAGGTTGCAACGGTGTTCGTACGGTGGAAGATTCAGCCTGTCCGTCCACGGAAATCTACGGAGTGCGAATCGAACAAAGCGCTTCTGTAGCCGTTCAATCCTGTCAATCCAGGTGGTTTGATATGGGGCCCACACTGCAGCAGACGATTCCACAATGGATCTTACTAAAGCAAAGTACAACGATTTTGAACAATGCACATCAGTGAAATCTTTTGAGACTTTCATTAGAAATCCCAGTTGACGACTAGCACGATCAATAATATTGGCTCGATGTGGCCCGAATGTCAATTTTTCGTCAAGCAGTACACCAAGGTCATTAATTTCGTTGACACGAGCTAGAGGTTTACGTCCAATTGTATATGTAGCTTTTATAGGATTGCTACCACGATGAAACGAAAAAACAGCACATTTATTGACACTGATGACCATTAGATTTTTTTGGCACCAATCCTCAAATATATCCAATAACTCTTGCAGCTTTTGACAGTCGGATAATTTTTCAACAACCACAAAAATTTTTAAATCATCAGCATAGAACAGCTTACAACCAATCCCAAGACGAGCTGCGACATCATTGAAATACAATACAAATAGAATTGGCCCAAGGTTACTCCCTTGAGGAACACCTGATGTGTTTGTAAATTGTCGGGATGAGTTGGATCCAAGTTTAACGCTCAGACTTCTATCACAAAGGTTTGATTGCATCCATTGAACCAGGCTTTCGGAGACACCCATCCTCGAAAGTTTGCTGAGTAGAATACGATGGTCAATTTTGTCGAATGCAGCTTTCAAATCCGTATATACAGCATCAACCTGTTTTCCATTTTCAATGTGAGAGATACAATCCGAGACGAAGCAAAGCAGATTAGTTGTCACAGAACGACCAGAATAGAAACCATGTTGATCGGTAGAGATGCTACTTTTTGTGTGAAACAGCAGGTGATTACTAAGGATTGATTCAAACAATTTCAAGCAGGCGCTTAGTGATGTGATACCACGATAGTTGGTAACATCTTGTCTATTTCCTTTTTTGAATACCGGAGAAATATGCGAGCTTTTCCAAAGAGCGGGGAACTTGCATTGTTGTAAGGCAAAGTTGAATATTTTTGCCAGTGGTTTTGCGAGTTCATTTATGCATCTTTTGAAGACGATAGCAGGTATACCATCAGGCCCAGGAGCATGGGATGCCTTTAGTGATTTTGCCGCCTTTAGTAGCAATTCCTCGGTTATCTCAGGAACATCAGCTGAAATGGTGTTCATTGGGACATCAGAAACGACAAGTACAGCTTCTTCAGAAGTTGCCATGGTTGTATTATAAACACTAGAAAAGTGATCAGCAAACAATTCGCATTTCGTTAGCGGCTCAATAGTTGATTTATCGCCTAAATAAACTTTCGCTGGGATTCCATCATTATTTTTTCGCTTCGTTTTAACAAATTGCCAGAATTTCTTTGGGTTTCGGCGGAGGTTACTTTTTATGCTAGTAACATATTGTCTATACAGTTGTGTGTTTAACCTACGGTACGATTCGCTTGCATACTTAAAGTTGTTTCTGGTGTACGAATTTTCCGGTAATGACATTGACAAGCATTGAGTTCGCGCTTAAGTAACCGTAAGGTAGGATTTCCCCACGGGGGCTTCAATGGCCTACGCATAGCAGGAACATTTGCAGTTAACCACTGTAGCAGAACCTCCACAAACCTCAATACTACATCATCGATATCAGCACTGACAAATAAACTGTTCCAGTTGTACGCAGCCAAAAATTCCTTCAAGGTATTGAAATCGATGCGTTTGAAATCTAGTCGAAGTGCGTTGTCATGCGTGCATATGGGAATTTCATTTAACACTTTTAGAGTAATATCGAGCGATGGATGCGGGGCATCAATTTTGACGAGAGGAACAGCAGCTTCAATAACGACACACGGCTCTACATTACAGAAAATTAGATCGAGTATATTTCCCCAAGGATTGCTGATAGTGTTATACTGCTGCAGATTCATTGTTGCCACACGATCTAATAAAGCAGCACTAGCACTGCTGACACCATCGTGGTTTGTTACTATAGCATGCGCATCACTCTTTCTCCACGAAATATTTGCTTGGTTAAAATCACCACAGACAAGAATAATATCATCGATCCCAGCATACTCTAATGTTGTGCGAATAGACTCGACAAAGTTCTGGACAAAGGCGTAATTGCGGCTGACATCTGGCGGAATGTATCCCGCACACAGGAACAGATTCAACCCCGCCAAAGAAATCCGAACAACAACTAGCTCAAATTCAGCGTTACTGTCAACACACGATGAGGCATATTTACGATGAACAGCGATCAAAACACCTCCACCAAACCTTTTGTTACTGTTGATTAAGCTCCGATCGGCACGGTAAATTATATACTCGTCACCAAAGAGTAGTTCAGATGTTATGCTGTCAGTAAGGTTGGTTTCAACTAATATCATAACATCATATTCGCAGCCGCTGACCGATAATAGCATTTCATCAATCTTTGTTCGTAGACCTCGTACATTTTGAAAATAGATATTAATTCCGCTATTCGATCGATCATCTTCAACAGGATCCGTGCGGTGACCGAGCATAGCCTGGAAATGCGACACAGCCCGAGTATGTTGTGCAGTCATATTAGTTTGAAAATACTCGCCTTCGACGAGGGTGTAAACACCCTCGCCGTCCCCATTGAAACGCCCGAAGTTATACATATTTAATGATGACATTGAAGCTCGTGGTATCATTGATTGCGCCTGCCGCTGAGTATCGAGGACACATCGGGGATTTAGTATCTGGAAATCGTGTGAAGGTTGTGTTGCTGAATAGTCAAAGTTATCACAGAGATACTCGCCTTCGACGACGGTATTAATACCCTCGCCATCCTCATAAAAAAGCCTTAAATTGGTGCTACGTTCTGTGGTAGTCGCCATCATCGAGGTACGGTGCGGGGAATCTGCAGTTTCTGGACATCTACGGTAATTGTTTTCAGCTAGTGGTTCGTCGAAATTTACAAGAGTCGCGTCAGGCTGGCAAACTGGACTTAGTGGATACTGTTCCACCAAACATAAGGTAGTTTCATCTAAGGAACATTTGGTGTAGTCATCATGCTTGTACTTGCAGATGACACAACACGTCCGTTTTTTGTCCCGTAATCTTCGAATTCTCTAAATAAAATTCCGGCAGGCCAAGTGATTGGTGCCAAGCTATCGTTTTGTATTTTGAATCAATGCCAACTTTGAAAGAAACAAATCGAAGTGACTTAACATCCACGTCTCTTTTAACCAATCTAACGACTTCTGCTGGCGCATCGCACTGTATACATTCTTTAATCATTGCTTGAATGTTATCAACGGAGACGTCAGGATGAATTCTGGATAGATACACCCAGAATTTCTTATCTGCATCAGGAACTGTTGCAATTGTTGTCGAAAGACTGGTGTTCGTTCCGGCTACGATGTCCCGGTTAGAAATCGGCTGTTCTTCACGACGACGTTTTTGCGTTGGGCGATAAATTGTTGGCCAAATATTACGCGAGCCTTGGGGAGTAATATCACCTTTTTCCGCAAGACTGGCAACTTTCATTCCTTCTTTGCGTATCTCAAGCTTCAACTCATTGATAACGATTGTTTGCTGCTTGATTAGATCAGCGATAGCACTACCAAGTGCGGCAACTGTAGAACGGAAAGTAGCATATTTCATTAGCTTCAGACATCCGTCACACAACCACAAAATATTGTCGTTGGAAGCCTTCAGTTTTGTGAAATGTTGATTATTCAGCCCAGCGCATTTGAAATGGGCCACCGTCTCACAAAAACCCTGGCACTTGATATAGTCGTTATCCTTTGTCGGTTTGGCGCACTTATCGCAAACAAACTCCATTGTTTGTGTCAATGAGAATACCGGTACGACGGAGAGCACAAAGATTGCCAGCACTAATAACCTATTTCAGGTGAACTTCACGTTAATACAGCACAGAAATTGTTTATCAACGACAAGTCACAGTTAAACATAAAAATAAATTAAAAACGCACTATAATTTAGGGAAATAAATAACAGCGCAGATGCAACGACTAGCGCGACAAACAGTGTTGCCAATATGTGTGTGTGTGGAGTGTGTGATGTGTGTGGTGTGTGTGTGTGCAACTACTCAATCTCACTCGATTTTCTCACAGATGGCTGGACCGATTTTCATGAAATTATTTGCAAATGAAAGGTCTAGTTGCCACATGAGCCCCTATTAAATTTTATTAAAATCTGACTGCAGCTTTGTCTGTAATGTATCAAAATGTGAAAATCAATAAACTTCATTATCACAGAAACTACACAACCGATTTGAACAAAACTTTAACTTTTGAATTTTATTCAAAAGTTATGAAAAGAAGTTAAATTCTGGAAATTGTTTAATCTCACTCATGTTTCTCAGAGATGGCTGGACCGATTTTCAAAAAATCAGTATCAGTATCAGGTCTAGTTGCCCCATAAGACCCCATCGATTTTTTTGCAATCAGAACTATCACTTTGCCTGTTATGATTAAAAATGTGAAATCCAAAAAAGAAACATATTCCGAAGGTAAGTTAAGTAGTTAAACTCACTTAGTTTTTTCAGAGATGGCTGAACCGATTTTCACAAAGTTAGTGTTAAATGAAAGGCTACCTCATAGCACCCTATTGAATTTCATTGTAATCGGTCTGTAACTTTTTCTGTAATGTATCAAAATGTGAAAATCACGAAACTTAATTATTTCAGAAACCACACAGCCGATTTGAACAATATTGGTAGCATATAAAAGAAAGACACTATTTATTGCAATGGGATATCCTCAGATATCGAAAATTTTGTTTAACGACCATAGCTACTCCACAACTACTGAAAACTCCCCTGATCCGCATCCGTTGAATGAGAAAAAAATCTATCTGGGGGATCTCCCACAGTCCTTCCGGATGTACGCGGCTAGTCAAGGGAATGGGTGGATTTTTTCATGAGAGCTGAAAACATGTTTCACAACCTTTTACGAACGCTTCTATCTGCTTTGCCATCCCGAGCCACCAAAAATATGCCCTTAAAATCTTTTTCGTAGCAGCTTCCCTTATGTGTCCTTGATGCACTGGGTGCAGTGCTTTTTGTCGTAGATTACTCGGCAATATTACTTTTTTTTAGAAAAAAAAACTAATGCTCCTAATACCCTGAGATTTCTTCTTTCTGATTCATACCTTTTTTTTTAACTCCGCCTGTGACGGTTCTCTTTAGTTTAGTGTAGCCTGTACGAATAGACTTAAATTATTGAGAACTGGCGCAGAGGGTCCAAAGCCCCTGGAAAGGAGGATGGTTGTAACAGCTCTTAACCATGGCTGTTACGTAAAATAATGGTTAAACCCCTAAGCTAAGGTGTGACGCGACCCGTGCCGAGAGATGAATGGTGGGGGGGGGGGTTTAATAAATTCCCAACCGCTAACGGAGCCTGTGGAATACCTGGCGCCCTTCCACAGTAACCTAGCCTTCTGCGTTAGGCTATCGTGACACGCAGATGACCCCTTCTTTCGTGGCAAACTCGTGGGACTAAAAACTGGAGTTTAACAAATTTTCAAAAAAGGGCCCCGGCAACCTCAACCTGTCGGAACAAATGGAGCCAACACACTCCATGGCGTGCAGCCCCACAAGGCTGCACGGTACAGGCAGAACCGAGGAGATGGAACTGGAGATGGATTTCAACCTCGACAGCGAATCAGTTTCATCACTAATCTTCGGTTCGCCAAGCGGGAAAGAAGAGAGCCCGACGGACAGTCTTCCCGATCCGGAGACACAGCCGATTGACAAGGGGAAACCTAAGTCACCTCGTGCTGATGTCAAACGGCTCTCCCAATCGCAACGGCGGCGTCTTAAAAGACTGCTAAGCCTGGGTCACTCACGCGAGGAGACCATAGGCATAGTTCGTCAACCAGTCGACCAAGCTGACCGCTCAGGTCAGGTCGCAACCAAGCGACAGCGGTCGACTGAGACAGCGTCGCCAAACACAAGCGCTAAGGGCCCGAGCAGCAAAAAGCCCCGGGACTTGGCTTGCGCGGAGCCCCCTGCACCGCGACAAACGTCAGGGGTAACATATAGGGAGATGCTGGAGGCCACGAGCCTGACTATCACAACGATAGACTATCCAGCCTCCCTAGTTACCCCTGAACAGTTAAAAACTGTTCGAGATGCCATTCTGGACTGCATTGCGGATCAGGAGTCACCGGCCATCAGGCCCAAGTTTAGGAGCTGCCGCCTAAAAAACGGTACCCTACAACTTGACTGTGCCGACAACGACACAGTTAGATGGCTGGAGACCACGGCGTCTTCTCTCATACCGTGGGAGGGAGCACACCTTAGTGTCTTTCGTACGAAGGACCTGCCGAAGGCCCTAAAATTTGTAGGGTACTTCCAGGACAGTGTGGACACCACAAATGAGAGAATTCTCCGTCTTCTCCAAAATCAGAACGACGGTTTCTCCACACGTGCATGGCGAGTATGTCATCGCAACGTTACTGGAAAGACTGTCGAATTGATGGTGGAGCTGGACCAACAGTCTGCTAACCTCATAGCGGCACAGAGCTTCCTGCTGAACTACAAGTACGGCAAAGCACGCATGCGGCAGGTTGGCAGAAAGTCCTCAAACACAGGCGCGAAAGGTTCTGGTGCGAAGGCAGGAACGGTACGTTCGGAGACTCCCTCAGGGAGTGTACCGCTACCACCTGCTCGACGCACTCCCGCGATAGCGAAGAAGGTTCCGCCAAAAAATCGAAAGAGGAGTAAGCGTGAGCATCTGAACAGTCGCGACCCTCAGGGCCAAATTCCGCCGCCTAAACGTGAGAGTAGCACTTCTGTCGCCTACTGTCTGCTGCAACGGGAGCCTGTTGCTGAGGGTATGCAGACTACCCATCCCAGCGTCACCGCTGATGGCAACCGTCCGCCAATCGGATCTCAACCAGATCCGACGAAGGACGCGCTGCCAACAAAATGAGCAGCATACGCTGCGTTCAGGTGAACCTCCATCACGCAAAGGGCGCCTCTGGTGTTCTTTGCCGGAGGTTCACCAAGGATCAGCTATCTGTGGCGCTGATCCAGGAACCATGGGTCCACGACACCAGGATCCTTGGCTTAGCCAACACAAACAGTAAGTTGGTCAACAGTAATCAACAGTCAAATCCCAGGACTGCAATTCTGCTGAACAGAAACATTAAATTTGTTCCCATTACAGAATTCATCCAACGGGATTTGGTTGCCATTGCGGTGGAAGTCCCGACAACCAACGGCACTCAAGAAGTGGTTGTTGCCTCCGCTTACTTCCCGGGGGACGAGGACGATATACCGCCATCCGAAGTCGCAGCACTTGTGCGATACTGCCGAAGCATCAACAAGCCACTCATCGTTGGCTGCGATGCCAACGCGCATCACACAGTCTGGGGCAGCTCGGATGTCAACACTCGAGGTGAGTACCTACTTGAATACCTTACTTCTAACAATGTTAATGTATGCAATGTGGGAAACGAGCCAACTTTCAGTAATGCTATTAGACAAGAGGTCCTAGATCTCACTCTATGTAGCGCCTCGATAACGGAGAAAGTCAAGAACTGGCATGTCTCTGATGAACCCAGTTTATCAGACCATAGACACATCAGATTTGACGTCGAGGCTACTCCTCTGAGAAGAGAACATTTCAGGAATCCTAAGAAAACCAACTGGAACTCTTTTAAGGAACATTTGGTCAATTCGAGAACATCCTGCCACCAAAATATTCGAACTCCAGGTGAACTGGACATCGCAGCAAGTGACCTACAGCACAGGATCACGGAAGCTTTTATGTCAAACTGTCCGGTAACAAATCGAACAGTCTGCCGTGATGTGCCCTGGTGGAATGAAACTCTCAGCAACCTTCGTCGGGAAGCTAGACGCTTGTTCAACAGGGCTAAAATCACGTCCAACTGGGAAGCCTATAGAGCATCCCTTACAAAATACAACGCTGAGCTACGCAAAGCCAAAAGGAGGTCTAGAATTCGATTCTGTGAAGACATTCAGACTCTACCTGAGGCAACGCGACTGCAAAAAGCGATGTCCAAAGATCACACGAATGGTCTTGGGCAGTTGAAAAAGGAAGATGGTAGTCTGACTGTCACCACCAAGGAAACGCTGGATGTTCTTATGAACATTCACTTTCCTGGATCGACAGCAATCTCCGGTTCGAACGTCGAAGAGTTACAGAGCCTCGAATCCAGACGCATAACGTCATGTGACTCCGCAGCGCTCGCTCGTAGAATTTTCACGGAGACTTCTATCAACTGGGCACTAAGCTCTTTTGAGCCTATGAAGTCACCAGGACCGGATGGCATTCTACCAATCTTTCTACAAAAATCGGACGGAGTCGTTATGTCCGAACTCATCAGCCTCTTTCGAGCTAGCTTTACTATGGGACATATCCCGGTCAACTGGCGGAACGTTAAGGTGGTGTTTATACCAAAGCCGGGCAAAAAAGACAAAACATTGCCCAAAGCTTTCAGACCTATAAGTCTGACGTCAACTCTTCTCAAGTTGATGGAGAAAATTACGGACAACTACATCCGCAGTGAGTTTCTGAAGGAGTTACCCTTACACAAGCATCAATATGCTTATCAACAGGGTGAATCTACTGAAACCGCTTTGCATTGCCTAGTGACGAAGATCGAGAAGTCCTTGAAATATAAAGAGACAGCGGTCTGCGCTTTTCTCGATATTGAGGGAGTTTTCGATAACACGTCCTTTGCATCAATTTACACGGCTCTACAAAATAAAAGAGTCGACGATACTACAATGAGCTGGATCCAAGCAATGCTTTCGAGCAGGAAGATCACAGCTGCATTGGGGGATACGTCTGTCACAGTAGGGGCAGTGAAAGTGTGCCCTCAGCTATCTGGGCTTGCAGTACACTGTTTGGCAAGACCTGGGGGCTAAAACCACAATTAGCGCTCTGGTCTTACATCACCATTGCTCGGCCACGTATAACCTACGCAGCCCTCACATGGTGGCCTAAAGTAAATGAAAAGACAGCTCAGGCGAAACTTACCAAAGTCCAACGATTGGCCTGTCTCTCAGTTACCAGTGCCCTGCGCACAACACCGACAGCAGCCTTGGAGGCCTTGCTTTGCTTACTTCCTCTACATCTCCATGTGAAGAAGGAAGCAGAGCTTGGCGCACTAAGGCTGCAAAGAAATACAACGATGCTCGAAGGTGACCTAACGGGTCACCTAAGCATCCTAAAGGAGTTTAAGCTGAGACCTTTAGTAACAACAGTCTCGGACTGGATGGAAGCGAAGCCAAACGTGGACGTTCCATATATAGTGATCGACACAGATCGCTCCATGTGGAACAATGGAGGGCCGAGTCTTCCATCGGGCACGATCCGCTTCTACACGGATGGCTCAAAAATCGGACCCCAGACTGGTTCAGGGATCTACGGACCAGGTATAAAGGCCACTATCTCAATGGGTAAGTGGCCAACCGTCTTTCAGGCGGAGGTATACGCAATATATATCTGTGCTATAACATGTCTACATCGCAAATATAGACATGCGAAAATCGGAATCTTTTCGGACAGTTAGGCGGCACTGAAGGCATTAAAGTCTGCTACATGTGTCTCCAGACTAGTCTGGGAGTGCATCGCAACACTCAGGGAACTCTCCCGCCTCAACAAAGTTATGCTACTTTGGGTACCCGGTCACTGCGGAATCGAGGGAAATGAACATGCCGACAGCCTCGCAAGACAAGGATCTGCTCAGCAATTCATTGGACCGGAACCGTTTTTGGGTACTTCCACATCCGCCATTAAAGGCGAACTAAGTACATGGGAAAAGCTAAAGATAGCATCTCAATTGCAACATGCGCAGGGTTGCAGGCAAGCTAAACAGTTTATCTACCCTAACCCTACGGTTACCAAACGGCTACTTAGTTTAACTCGTAGTGAACTACGAATCATCACGAGACTTCTCACTGGACACTGTCCTGCTCTTAATAATTTAAAGAAAATCGGCAAAGTCCTAACCGACTATTGTCGCTTTTGCAACGCTGAACCTGAGAGCTCAGCGCATTTGCTTTGCTTTTGCGGGGCTCTTGCTTCATCGAGGCTTAACTTCTTTGGAAGTTACCTCTCAACTCCATACCAGGTATGGAGCACCAATCCCAAAACGGTCACAGGTTTCATCAACCATGTAGTTCCGGATTGGGGCACAGGCTTACAACCAACTAGCTCAACTCCATCAATGAGTTCGAGCATCTTGTAATCTGTGTAAAGTAATCGGGACCAGCCACAAAAGACAAACATTCCTGTCACAGTGGCGCTTTCTACCCAATGCCCTTCAGGCATACAAAAAAAAAATACCTTTTCAAATTTTTTTCCAGTGTTGGGTTCTTATTGCCCCACGCACTTGTTTTAATTCTTCATCTTCCTCTGCTACCAACTCGATATCATCCCGAGTAAGCTTGTTATTGCTCAAACCTGCCAGGAGGGTAGGCTGTTAAAAAGCTCCTAGTCCCTGGTCTTTCCTCTTGGGGCTTCCGGGGTGGGTACTGAAGACCTCTTTTCCGTCTGCTCGACTATGAGTCGCAGGAAGGCACTCAGGGTCGGCTCCGGGTCTACTTTCAGATCAACAATTTCAAAAGACACAGCTTTAATTCAACCTCTATTCATTACCGCTCTACTACCCTTCTTAATCTTTCACTCACGGTGCAATCGATGTATGGGCCGGCTGACCGTTATGCTGCTCGCGTTTTGCTGCACCCCGGGAGTTATTTCACTGGCACCGTGGTTATTCCTAGGAATATCTATCGTAGTATCTCCTGATGATCCTCGTAGCCAAGGTTGCTTGCTGATACTAACTCAGTTAGGCTCAAAAGTGCGCACTGTCTGCGAACGTGTTCATAATGGCGCTAGGACAGTATGTATTCCCGAACGAATCGAAGGACGCAACCGAACGCTCGTACCGAATAATGCAATAAAACGATTTGTTCGGATGAGTGATCGTTTTTTCTTTCATTCCGTTTGTTCTTTACTCATCGCTCGGTATTTTTCGGAATGATTGGATAGGGATAGAATATTCATTGAACTTCGCGGTGAGCGTTAGTTTAACGATCGCTATTAGTGTAGCTAGTAATCATGACGAGCAAGAGAGAGCCGAATATTGTGCATGCAGAGAAAAATCGGAAGCGACGAGTCGCTCGTCTTACAAGGATTTTCCAGCGAATTCAACAACAACAACAATTGATTCGACATAAAATGTCCCGAAATGTGCCACTGTAATATTTTCTAATAGTTTTGAATGTATTCTAGTCGCAAAACTATGTCAAATTAATCAAAGAACATTAAAACTGCATTGTACTGTGCGAGAAATAATCATACAAAATGACATCGCTGGAAATCTTCGCGTCGCTGGACTCACCAGCGAATTGCAGAGTAGTGCTGCAGCGACAATAATCACAGCAGTATAAAATTTGGGATGTGGTGGAAGTTATTACCCATTGATGCAGACAGAAAATGCATGTATGAGCAGCGAACTTTTAATGCGAATAATTTCGAGCGTCAACATTTGCTGCTATGAAAAATATATTGTTTCTCTTTTAAACCATACCTTTTCAAATTTTGCTACCGCAACAGTTTTTTTTATTGATTCGCTGTAATTTGTATTGTCGTTTGAAAAAAGTTCCTGAGCCATTCCATGAAAAATAAATATAAATATTTTTTTTTTAGAATGGCCTTTCCAATTTCGCTGAAACTTTGCACAGTTGTTCCCAGTTGATAAAGAGGTCATTCTACACTATCAGTTCTTCATGTAGACTCACGACTGCTGTTTCAGAAGGGCCTATCCAAAAATGTGGCTGACGAATAAAATATTTTGTATCAGAAAAACGACTTGTTTGATTGAAATGGTGTCTTCAGCAAAGTTGTAGGTAATAAAATTGCGATTCTAAAAAAATATATACACCGTAAAATTTTTTTTTTCTAGGCCAAACATTACAAATTGTCACAAAATCCAAAATATTTAAAAAGTACCATTTTCAAAAATCTAATTGTTTTACGCATTGAGGACGACAATATGTACTACTATCTGTCGAAATTTGGTGATGGTAAAATGTAAAATAAAAAAGTTATGAACGTTTATTTTATCATTTTCCCTCAGAACTTATTTTTGAAGATTTTTTTCTGTTGCTGTTATAAATTATCGCTGAGAGCATGATACAAATCCAGTGCGCTGTTTTTGTGGTATAATTACTACTTAATCGATTATACCTGCCACGCTATCATACCTACCTATATTATTTCCCAGCCAAATAGCTGCAAATGACACGCAAAAGTTTAACTTATTATTCCAACTAAATTTCTTTTTTTTAACAACGGCTTTTACACGTTAACATTCAAGTTAATCAAGCAGACAATGTGTGCAGTAGGGAAAGCGAAAAATAAGCGATCTGGAAATATGATACAGATTTGGAAAAATATACCGCATCCCGACAGGACTAGAACCTGCAATCTCCCAACTTGAACCCGCAAATCCGCAATCTCGGAGATTGCGGGTTCAAGTCCCGTCGGAATGCGGTACATTTTTCAAAATTTGTATCATTTTTTCCTGTAGGAGCCTATGACCACTGCTACCATTAGTTAGATATATTGTGGTATACTCCGCGTTAATTTTTATGCCCTGTCAGTTCGTTCCATCACTATGGGTATCAGTGATAGTCGCACCCAAACTTTGCATTTCACCCCAAGAAGGTATGACTTCTTTGATGAAGTACCTTACCTTCATTAGTTCAGCAGACCATATCTCGTTAGGCGTGAGGATACCTTTTCCAAGAATACGCAGTCTTTGCTGTATTAATGCGCTGCATTGGTACAGTAAGTGTTCCGAGGTTTCTACTTCAGAAATACAGAAACGACTTAAGTCATCTCTCAGTTTACCTAATTTTTTAAGGTGATACTTACTCGGACAGTGCCCAGTAAGTAGGCCAGTTAACGTACTCAGATCAGCTTTATTCATACTGAGTAGGTTCCATGTGATTTTTTTACATGGTGTGATAAATAGTTTAGATTGCCTTGCTTTGGAGTAAGCCTTCCAGTTGGCATCAATCATCATTGATTTCCAGCCTCTTAGCTCAGATTTCAAACAGGATGAAGATACCCCACAGAATGGCTCCGGCCCGACGAAAGCAGTTGAAGAACCAATTCTTGCTAAGAGATCGGCTTTTTTATTTCCTTGTATACCACAGTGACCAGGCATCCAGTATAGATTGACAACGTTTGTTACAGTTAGTTCTCGTAGGGATCGAATACAATCCCATACCAACATCGACTGACATGTGTATGCTTTTAAAGCATTGAGAGCTGCTTGACTATCTGAGAAAATGCAGATATTGGCATACCTATATTTCCTAGCCAAGCAAATACTTGTGCATGTTAGAATAGCATTTATTTCCGCTTGAAAACTGTGGGCAACTGCCCCTTTGGAATTGATATATTGATTCCTGGTCCAGTGACCCCAGCGCCATTTTAGAGCCATCTGTATAAAATATGACTGAATCAGGACGAATTTTGGGACCTCCTTCTTCCCATTCACTGCGATTGGTTTCAATCAGTTTGAAAGGAACATTGAAGTTAGTTTCAGCGTCCATCCAGTCCACATTCATGGTTATTAACGTGTTCAGTTGAAAATCTTTGAGGATTCGTAGATGTCCCTTTTGATCCCCTTCCTGAAAAGTTTTAACACGTTTTAGCCTAAGAGCACCTTTTTTCGGCTTCAAGTTGTACATACTGATGTAAGGGTAGAAGATATAAAAAAGCTTCTAAGGCATTGGATGGTGCACTGGCCATTGCTCCTGTTGATGATAAGTATGCCAGACGTTGTAGTTTATCTAACTTTTTTTGAGCTGATAATTGTAAAGTTTTAGGCCATCACACTAGCGAGGCATAAGTTACTCTGGGTCTCACTATTGCCGAGTATATCCAGTGAATCATCCTCGGCTTGAGTCCCCATTTTTTGCCAAATGTATTGCTGCAAGCCCAAAGAGCGTTGTTTGCTTTTGAGATTGCATACTCTAGATGGTCGTTCCAGTTGAGCTTATGGTCAAGCATAACACCTAGATACTTGGTTCGCTTGGATAGCACCAACTGTGTGTCTCCCAACTTAAAAGTTGCAATATTATACTTTCTATTTCTTGTAAATGGGATTATGACTGTTTTAGAAGGATTGACGCTTAGTCCTTCCAGGTTACACCATTTAAGTGTGTAGTTTAAGGCGTATTGCATTCTATTGGAAATTGTAGATCCGCATTTACCCCTAACTAAAATAGTAATGTCATCAGCGAATCCGATGATTTCGTATCCTAGGTTCGTTAAGTTGTTAAGAAGATCATCGACAACAAGAGACCACAAAAAGGGGATAAAACCCCTCCTTGTGGGCAACCCCTTGTTGGTTTTGTCGTTAAAGTTGATCTTCCTAAATTGGCTGTTATCAACCGGTTTGATAACATAGCGATAGTCCAATTCAAGATGCACATGTCGAAACCGCGTTTTTTCATAGCATTTTTTATAGATTCGTGAGAAGCATTGTCAAATGCTTCCTCAATATCAAGAAAGGCTGTCAGTGAGATTTCTTTAGCCTCAAAAGACTTCTCTAGTTTCGAAACCAGCGTGTGGAGTGCTGTTTCAGTTGATTTACCAGTTTGATAGGCAAATTGAAATTTGTTTAATGGTCTACTTTTTAAATATGACAATTTGATATGTAGATCAATGATTTTTTCCATCATTCTCAAAATGACAGAAGTTAGATTGATTGGTCTATATGCTTTCGGACTCGTCCTATCACGTTTTCCAGCCTTAGGAATAAATATGACGCGGACTTCTCGCCATTTACTCGGAATGTAGCTCAGTGTCATGCTAGCCCTGAACATCTCCACCAGACAGGGGACTATAATATCGTTGCTTTTTTGTAAAAGCACTGGTTAAATCCCATCTGGCCCCGGCGATTCAAAGGGCTTTAAGGAATTCACTGCCCATTCAACTCTTGACGTCGTGAATATTACACTGGCTAATTCTTGAGCTTTAACCTTGTCATGAATTGAGCTAGGTTGAGCCATATAGAAGTCCTGTGCATTTTCGGAAGTCAATTGAGTCGAGCCTGGGAAGTGTGTATCCATCATGACACTAAGTGTTTCCTGAGAGTCTGTTGTGAACTGACCGTTTTCGTTCTTCAAGCGACCAAGCCCATTTGTGTGATCTGTAGAGAGGGCTTTAAGGAGTCTAGCTACAACTGGCAAGTTTTCAACTTGCTCACATGTACGCTTCCAGTCCCTTCTCTTTGATTTACGAATCTCTCGATTGTATTCTGTTAGACAGCTTTTATATTCTGTCCAATTTCCGGTAGTTTTAGCTTTGTTGAAAAGCCTTCTAGACGATTTTCTTAGCTTTTCAAGTTTATTGTTCCACCAAGATACGTTCTTACTAGAAGTTTTCCGTTTCACCGGGCATCTTTCTTCGAAGGAATCTATTACATTAGTTAGAAAAGATGAGGAAACATTTTCGAGTTGCTCGAGATGTCCACTGAGAGCAAAATCTTGTTTGAGAGTGTGGAATAGTAGTTATCCCAATTAGTTTTTCTAGGATCTCTGAATTTTTCGAACACGAGCTCCCCAGAAACATAGTTGAACATAATTTGTTTGTGGTCCGACAATGATTGTTCTTCTGACACGTGCCAGTTCACAATCATTCCAGATAGTTTAGCGCTACAAAGTGTTAGATCAAGAACCTCTTGTCTAATTCTAGTAACAAATGTTGGATCATTACCTTGATTACAAATGTTTATGTTGTGAGAAATTAAATATTGAAATAAACACTCACCTCTAACGTTGATGTTGCTGCTACCCCAAACCGTGTGGTGGGCATTCGGATCACATCCTATTATGAGCTGTTTGTTTTTTTGTTTGCAGTGTTGAACAAGCGCAGCAACTTCTTTTGGAGGAATCTCAGCGTTATCTCCTGGGAAATACGCAGAGGCAACGATGATCTCCGTTATCCCACGAGTCGTTGGAACCTTCACTTGTATTGCCACGACGTCTCTACTGATGAGTTCTGTAACGGGTATAAATGTTAAGTTTTCCCGTAAAAGAATTGCTGCTCTGGGAGCAGTTTGTGTACTATCATAAAGAAGCTTACATTTTGGTGTAGAAATTCCTTGAACTCTATTGTTGTTGGACCAGGGTTCTTAAATTAGAGCCACGTCCAAGTTGTCTCGAGTGAACCTGTTACATAGGACGCTGCTAGCTCCTTTGGCGTGATGTAGGTTCACTTGAATAATTTTTTTTTATTGGACATTTTTGTTTGGGTTACCATTTTTCAGGGGCGTGTGATTCTCCCTCTGATTGGAGTGGTTTCCAAATGTGCGTGTGCTCGATTGGATCGTATCCCTGGCCGGGGCTTCAGGGCTTTTTAATCGAACTTCAGCGATTACAGGTTTTCCAGAGTCAGACGAAAGGCACGAGTTACCACTCTGGACAGAAATGGGACCAATGTTGTTTGACCCTGAGGTCTGTTTACCATAGGCATCATTGATGCCCTTGGCATTGCCCTCTGGGATTGTGCGATCGGTTTTGCCAAACTGTCCAAAATCACCATTCCTCCCCTCGTTGGAGACTACAGTTTTGGATTTACCTGACAAATTTACCTTAAAACAATATCTGTCCAAATTTATAGTTGATGTGCATATCGCGATCAACTAGCGTCTTCATCGACGCACCGTCGACCGTTAGTGCCCACTCAATGTGCAGATTGTTAATCACCGAGCGATTCAGGATTCTCCATGCATCGGTGTTTAAGTTATCATTTTGGCTTTCGATAGGCGCTTTAATGGTGTTATTGTCGTATTTAGAGCTTTTTGGAAAGACAACGACAAGAATATCTTTCTTTGGAATGTTACTTTCGTCAACGGCGATGAGCTCCGCATCATCCCAAGGAACTAAGGTAGGGACAGTCTTAATCAACCACTCAGATGTTTGCTTATCGAGACAGTTGATTATCATGAACCCTGGTTTATAAGTGCAATTAGCAAACTTTGGCTTCAATTGCTCTTGACGTTGAAGTACTACAGCACCAAAAATAGCCTCTTCGACGAGGTTTTGTTGATCTGCACTTTACTCAACGAGAGGATAATTTTTTGGGAGTATTCATTTTTTGGCACTATTCTGGCTCTTTGGCAGCTCAGAAGTGGAACCTCTTGCAACATCTAGTCTTTGGTTCACAGAAACTGAACCGTTGCGACACAATGCAGCTTTACCCACCCAATCCGTCCTATTTTTGCCCGAGTCCTTGATGCGCTTTGCATAAGGTTTACCGTCACCGGATACACTCAAGTCCAATGCATTACTGGGTCGTTTGACTGAGTTTACTGAATTAGCAGGAAGATGCTTCGCTAGAACCATTTCACGGGCTGTAGGTTTATCGTAGCCGCGTTGAATCAGCTTACTAATGCGTTTTCTCATTCCTCCATTCTGTTTAATCGGTTTTTTGATGTTGGGTGTTGTCGACTCACCGACCACCGGGAGATTTTCTACAGGGGTAGAAATGGCGTCACATACTCCTTGACCACAGTTTTTGATGGTGACATTGATTCCGTCATCCTCGTCACAATCAATTTGTATCATATTTCCAGGTCGTTTATTTTTCGCTTTCCCTACTGCACACATTGTCTGCTTAATGAACTTCAACTTATTACTTGGAGAGTAGAAAAACTGGCAACAAGGCCAACTGGATGATGTGCGCGGATTTCCTCTTCGTTTAATTTTAGTAAAAAAGTTGTTTTTCCGCAATAAAACATAGTGTAATTGGTTAAAGTGTTATATTACTGCTACCCGGAAAAATGAAGGAATGTGTCAGCGCATCTTCGTGAAACAGATAAGTTGAAGACAAACAGACCGAAAAAGATCGTTTTTGGGATTGTGTCTTGGGCGGATTGAAGAGATTTTGAGCGCCATCTACCTTCGCATAGGGGAGCCAACGGTAGAGCTGTTCAGTGAAGTGTTGCGACTTGCATTTTTTCTGTATTTTATTCAGACTAAATATTTTTCAGAACAACTCTGCCGCTCATAGCAAGTCCGTCCCATTTGCGTTTTGGTGCTGACGAGAAAACAGCAATTGAAAATCGTAACGCTTTGGGTGAAATTTGGCACTGAAATGCTTTTTCAATCAAGACCATCAACAGAATTTAGTACTGCGATGACAATCTAACACTTTTACATCATAAAACTTGTATAAAAACCCAAATTTGACTAAAATTTGTTGAAAATCATAAGCTGGGACTCATATGCGATTACTTTTACGTAGCGTACCGAAGTATTTGATTTGACTGACAAATTCTTCACATAAAATACAGATAAAATACGAAAAGATAAAATACTCAAGAATGCTTTAACTAACAATACAGTGACACACCTGAAGCGTTCATTGTCAACAACCAACAGCTGAAAGAAGCTACTGGTGGAAACTTTGTCTTGAAGGAAACATTGTACTATCAGCTAGAGCCACACGATGTAGAACGTGTAAAATTCAATCAAACTTCCTATCGAATATCACTTGGTACATCCAATTCTAAACCTGAAGACCATAAGTTGTGGTAAATATCACATTTTTCATAATCATTATTGGCTGTGGGGTTAAATTGCGAAGATTTTTGCAATGGGACCGACTTGCGATCACTTTTGCTCTGGGACAAACCGACTTGCTATTTTTTTCATAGTTCCTCAGACCGAAGTATTCAAAAATATTTGTTCTATCGAAAGTAGACATGAAAAGGAATTGATTCCATAAATAAACTCAAAATGGACAAAAATGCAATTGGGACAGACTTGCCATGAGCGGCAGAACTGTGGATTTGTCATATAAAACATACGTTTATTTGCGAACACAATGTAACGGACACTTTCCATGTTTTTTCGAGTCTATTTTGATTATATTTTTGCGTTTTCTACTTTAAAAATTTTAATGTTTTAGCTATGGAAGGCAGTCAACCGAGATATTCTTGACATGCCCTAATACTTATTATTGTATTTTATAATTAATCTTTATTATATGTACATCATTGAATAAATAATAATATTAATAATATCTATATTGTTTGGATGACTTCACACGGTGAATGGTTGCGCTGCAATGTTGATGTAATAACTTATTTCTGTTTATGTTTTTAGCCGCAGAAAGCAGCACAATAACAACTATTGATATGTCGCGAATCAGACTAATAAATGAATGATGAATTTACATTTTATTTTAACACAACAACGGACAATTTCCATATGTTTATCAAATTCACTAAGGTCGCTTTTTACGCGGGTTTTTTTACGCGGCTTTTTTACGCGAATTCCGGAATTTACGCGGTTTTTTTACGCGGATTCCGGAATTTACGCGATTTTTTTACGCGGGTTCCGGAATTTACGCGGATTTCGGAATTTACACGGTTTTTTTTTCTGCCCGGATTTCGGTTTCCCTTCACTCGGAATGCAAAATTGACGATGGTTTTTTTACGCGGATTCCGGAACTTACGCGGTTTTTTTACGCGGATTCCGGAGTTTACGCGTTTTTTTTTACGCGGCACGTATCCCCCGCGTAAAAAGTGTATTATTATTATTAGTCTTGCGTCTTATATGCTCAAATTTTAATATTTCAGCTATGGAAGGCAGCCAACCGAGATCTTTTTTACATGCCCTAATACTTCTAATTGTTATTATTCATTTTCATTAATCTCACAAAATATGTAACATATCTATATTATTGCATTAATCCAATTATATTATTACATTATATTATATTATTACATTAATACAACTAAATCATGGTCATATCATTTTTAAAAGTGAATCCTGATCAAAAACCCAACCCACTAACAAAAACTCCCTTCCGTAGTCTTTGTAGGTATGCAGAGATATACTCGGTCTCTAACAAAGCAAACACTACATTCTAACATTCCTTCCTTATTGTAGGTTTCGTGCGGCACTGGCACAACTCGAAATTCATAGTTTCAAGAGAAACGGGATTGAAAAATTAGCGTAAAAATTACTTTCATCACATCCACAATAACTATGAACAAGTTAAAATCTCTTTTTTACCTTCTTTGGTGCATGTTTTTGATCTGAATTCCAAAGACACACCAACCGATAACTCAGGCTTTTTTGTGAATTTTTAAAACAAGTCTTTGTGGAATAAAGCTCAATCGTATTTGGCATCGTTTGAATAACCTCAAAAAATTTTAAAATGGAAAAATCTTGAGTTGTTCCCGTGTTGCTCGAAACCGACGATATCCCCAACTGACTGTAAGGACGTGGCCGGCGCCGTTATTGGTCTATAAAAAATCGGGTTATTGAATGATGCACAGTGAAAAGGAATTACCACTCCCAGTCGTTCTTTCAGTTGATTCATTGTGCATCTTGAGTGGCTCGGACCCATCACGGAGTAGCAACCATTGATATGTACAGTCAGAACTAAGCTAAGCTGAGCTTTAACATATTACTTGGAGAGTAATTAAAAAATATTTTCCTCCGTGTAACAAATCTATTACTTACATGTAACAAAATTCTTCTCCTGTTGAGTATCAATCCTTACTGTCATATTTTGCACATGTTGCAAGATCACGAGTATCTAATAATAACCGTTACAACTACTTGCAAAACTTTTACTTACTACTTGAAAAGGTAAATGAAAAATTATCCTCATCTCCAGTCGATTTACAATACACACTGTCGTGACTTAAATGAATTAGATCGCTGCATCAATACAAATACAGCAGATGATGGTGCTTATTACGGGAGTCACTTCACGGTGAAATCAGAGTGAAGTGAACAAAATCCTATTACGGGACTCACGTAAGTGAGGAAAACGTCGCAAAGTGACATCTGCCGCGGAATCGGGGTTACTATGAGTGTCATATTAGTGAAGTGAGAACGGAAAAAGCGACGTTTCGCGTGGAATTATTTCACGACCATTTTGAACGGTGAAATGATTCCACAAAGATGCCATAAATCTTAAAGTTGATTGATTTGTGATCTAATGGTAAATATTGGATTAATTCTTCAGTAACAAAACGAATCAGAATTTGATCCGTGCCTTAAAGCGGTCAAATGTTCATTTTTTTGACCGATGAAAAAAATGCAAACTAGTTCAGGAAATGTTCGATACCGAAAAAAACATTTTTTTTATGCCGAATGTCTTAGAAATACAAACCACGTCAAGATCTGGTGTTATCTAAAAAAAAAAAACGAAAAAAAACGACTTTCTGGGACTTAGAGATTTTTGAGTTGGGAAACAATCTCATTTCACTTGTCCTATTCTCAATTTCACTTCACTGTCAATCTCACCCCACTGAGGTGATTTTTGTCACCTCACTTGAGGTGGAATTGGGAATAGGTCTAAAAATGTGAGGTGAGCGTGAGAGTGGAATATATTTCACCGTGAAGTGACTCCCGTAATAAGCACCGATGTCTCGCTTACACATGCAACGCGGCTCTTGCTTGTATGTTCCCCTGCAAAAATGCATACAAACGCGTAACTTTATTACTTTTTGGTTATAGGCATCTTATCAGTAGCAACAACTATACATAGAACAGTTTTGAAGTGAATAAATAAGTGGTTAAGTGAAATAACTGTTGGTGTTAAGGTCCGGCAAACAATATGAATGACGTACAAAATCAAATGTATTCGACCATTATTCCATGGTAAAAAATGTTCGAAGCAGCTGCCATCGGATAATAATATCTAAAACTTGAAAGCGATAAAGTATTCCAAGTCATCGCAACTAACTAACGAGTTTCGTACTTCTACGTCATGTCGTCTGCATGTAGAGAAACTAGCTCTCTCTACGCGTCGAATTATTAAAACCGTTTTATAGCGGCAATCGTCGCTGAGTTACGCATATTAGGTTTCAATAGGGCCAGTATCGAAATGATTAATTATGTTACAAAAACAGCGCGTTGGATTTGTATCATGCTCTTAGCGATAATTTATAACAATAACAGAAAAAACACGAAAATAAAATTCTGAGTGGAAATGCCAAAATATTCAAACGTTCATAACTTCTTTGTTTTTTCATTTTACCATCACCAAATTTTGACAGATAGTAATAAATATTGTCGTCTTCAATGTGTGCAAAAAATTTGATTTAAAAGGTACTTTCTGAAATATTTTGGATTTTGTGACAGTTTGGAATAATTCGCCGAGAAAAAAAATTTTTACAGTGTATATATTGTTTTAAGAATCGCAATTTTATTACCTACAACTTTGCTGAAGACACCATTTCAATAAAACAAATCGTTTTTCTGATACAAAATATTACATTCATCAGTCACTTTTTTGGAACACACATATTTGAAACAGCAGTCGTGAGTCTACATGAAGAACTGATAGTATAAAATGACCCCTTTATCAACTGGAAACAACTGTGCAAAGTTTCAGCGAAATCGGAAATGGTCGATCAGAATCGATTTGTGAAGTAGCGTTGACTTGCTCTCCTTGCTTATATTTTCGGGATATTATATTGTCTTATTGTCGAATTCAAGCTCCGCTTAAGCAATTAAGGTTTCAATTGTCACGCAATACTGATTTATCTTTCATATTTCTTATCACTCATAATAGTCAAGAGTTGAGAAAATTTAAAAAAAATCAGCCACGACTATCTAAGAAAAATCAAAGAAGGAAATCAAGGAAGGAAAAATCAAGCTACTAAATATTAAATACGTTTAAGGTCGGATTACACCCATACATTCTATTGGCATCCTAATGAGCATAATTAAGGAGCGCAAAGTTCATGATACATGTGACTCAATCGCTTAAATTAAGATACTCATACAAGAGACGCGCAAAAATCGTGATACATGAACGAAATCACGAAACTTTTTTAGAAGTTCTGAAAACATGAGCTCCTTCTTCAATTCATTTCCGAGGAATGAAATCAATTTATGTCTCAAAAAACTTAATTCAATCACCTTCATCTCAGCTATCCATATGTACGATTACTACAAACTGTATTTCTAATGGAAGATCTATCATCATATGTGAAATATAATGTATTAATGCTGAAGAAATTTCTGTGTCTAAACAGTTTGTTCATTCGCTCCTCTGCTTTCGGTGCGAAAAGAAGAAAACGAGATTCGCTCCGATGTATACTCGTTCGAAAAAAAATACAATACTGCATTGTTCGCAGACGGTACGGTTGTGCTTTTTGCTTTCGATTCCGGTGCTGTGATAACAAGAGCTATCCGGCAGCCAGAGCAAATTCCCCGCGCCGCCATCGCCGGTTACCCCCTAGCGGTGTAGTAGACTGTGTATTCTGTATAGACGGTACGCGTGTGATTTCTGATTTCGATTTCGGTGCTGTGAAAACAAAAGCTATCCAGCAGCTGGGTACCATTGCACAGTGGGGAATCGCTGGCCATCAGCCAAAAAAAAATTTTTTTCGTTAGCGTTTTCATAATATTTTTCCTTGATTGCTATAACATTCAAGTGTCTAAATCCAAAGTTTGGGCGCAATATCATGAAATCTGAATTTTTTATGACTTTTCAAAGCTTGGCGAACTGACATTTTTGTCTTTTTTGACGTAGAATACGTCTTACGGCAACAATTACAGGGACCCAATTTCGTTTAAACCCAGTCAGTTTCCAACCGATTTCTGTCATTTTCGCAGCAATCGATTGGAAAACCATTCAAGCACCCGTCCAAATGCAGGAAATTGTAATCCGATTGTTCAAACTATTGTAATATTGAAAATTGTTGAACAATGTGGAAACGCAAATGTCGATTTTTGATTGGTCGCTTGCTGCCTTTCCCTAAATAGAACGACAGAATGGATTGGTAATCCGATTCAGATATCGTTGGGCAAATACAACCCGAAACTGAAAGAGACTCGCACCGCCAGGTGGTTTGAGAAGCCACCATCATCCAGCGTATGTATATAGGGTGTGTGCACATAATGTGTGTGTGTTTGTAGCGTGTGTCCCTAATATATAAGGTGTGTGGCTTGCTTTAAAGCGTGTGTGTATGTTTATGGCGTGTATGCATGCCTGTAGCGCGTGTGTGCATGTTTATAGCGCGTGCGGCACCGACACCACCGCCCCCTTTTTCAGTTCGGCTCCCCTTCGATCTGAGTTGGACCCCACCAGCGGTAATCCGATTCAGATATCGTTGGGCAAAAAACAACCTGAAACTGAAAGAGACTCGCACCGCCAGGTGGATTGAGAAGCCACCATCATCCAGCGTATGTTTATACAGGGTGAATGCACATAACGTGTGTGAATATTTGAAGCGTGTGTCCCTAATATATAAGGTGTGTGGCTAGCGTGTGTGTATGTTTATGGCATGTATGCGTGCCTGTAGCGCGTGTGCCTTGCTATATAGCGTGCGTGGTTTGCTATATAGCGTGTGAATGTCTAGCGTGTCTGTGCATGTCTATAGAGCGTGTGGCTAGAGTGTGTGGCTTGCTATATAGCATGCGTGGCTAGCAGTATAGCGGTTGAAATTTTCATATATACACTACCCGTCATAAGTTTGGAATCACTTTACTGAGTATTGCAACACCCAGTATGAATATTGCAACACCCCGAAAAGTTTAGCATCACTCAAAATGAGCAAATTTCTGTAACTGTAACTGTAATATGCTTGACCAGAACTGGTGGCACAAGCCGAACACCGCAACTTTGTGGGTAGTAATGATCACGCGATAAGTTGAAGTCTAAATATGAAAAACTGCATGCACCCTAGCGCCGCATAGCGGGGTAATTCAGTATTAAATTGTCTACCATGTAGAAGCCTTTAGCCTTCTGAACTAGTTTGCTGAACACCGCAACTTTCTGGCAGGTCGGAATCGTGAGATTAGTTAAGTTCAAAATACGACTCATTGTGTGCCCACTAGCACCACATAGCGGTAAAATTTCACACTGATGTGGCCACCATACAGTAGCCTTTGACCTTCGGAACAAGTTTGCTGAAAACCGCAACTTTCTAGGTTGTCAAAAACACGAGATATCCGCCTATTCCAGGTGATGCTAAACTTTTCGGGAGGCGTTGCAATATTCAAACTGGGTGTTGCAATACTCAGTAAAGCGATTCCAAACTTATGACGGGTAGTGTAATTGCTAACAAATCACCTCATGTAGAATTTGATTATCACTGTGAATCATTCAGAACTAAATAAAAAATTTGCCATGTTGAAAAAATATTCACTTGTCAATAAATGGCATTGACAAACACAATTAACCTCAAAGTTTATCTGAAGAATTAACCCCTATTCAGTGTATTCCCAAACCTATTCCAAGAAACACATTGGCATAAGACAGGCTGTCTTATTCGTCTTATAAACAACCTCTTCAGTGTAGTTTTTTTGGAAAAAAAGTACATTATTTTGAAACGCTCCAAAAGAAAAGTTGTTGTAAATATTGTGCAAAACAAACCATTTTAATTAAATATTGTGAAATTTGGTTATAGTAGGCCTGACACTAAAAAAAATTAAAAAAAAACGTGATTTTTTGTAAAAAGTAGCTTAAAAGTTTAGTTGCCGCAGTTTGCCACGGTTGTGACTGCATTTAAAATTTAGGTAAAAACGTAAGCTTTCAAATGCATACTGTCCGCTGTAGCGCAAAACTGCACAAATTGTCACTTTGGTGAAAAAAGCGAAAGCAGATTTTTTTAGTTTTTATTTTTGAAGTTGAAATTTCATCCAGGAATAATTTAATCATAACCATGATACCCCATTAATGAAAATTTATGATGTCGTACTCAATCCGTAAGGATAAAATATAAATTTGGGCAAAAATCACAAAATTTATCAACGAAAAGTTATAAAATAGGTGTAAAACAAGAAAACGGTAAACAAATCTTTATGAAATTTTAATTATGTCAAACTTTATCACTTTCTGCAAATTTAAAACAATATTAAAAACATTCAGTCCTTTTAAATTTATGATCATGAAATTCGCTAAACTGATTGAAGCATCAAATACTAGCAGCAAATTCATACCATCAAACTCGGGCTAACAATAGCCCGTTTGAAGATTGCTTTTGCTTCGCACTCGTTTGCATACAAAAGTAAAGCACACATTTTGCTTTATGAGATAAAAACAAAGAACAGTCGTCGCCCTCCGCATCTTTTCGTATTCATTTAGAACGTTGTGTCATTCCACTGTCTTGGTTTTCAAATTCATAAATTCGTTGAATTTTACTATGGAGCCTTCAACTTCAGCGGCACCACCTAATTCAATGTCTAGTAAGTTGTCAATTCATGATGTTATACATGTATTTCAATGTCCTTTTTCAACCATAGAAACCGAATTGAGAAGATCTTATATATAAAATAAAGTTACATATATGTGCGACCGCCCATAACTTTACAACGGAACGTCTGATTTGAGTTGGCTTTGTTTTGTTGTGTTCGTCTTCATCCAAGGCAAATTGTAACGGCGAAAAAACTAGGAAAATTTGAAGGAAAATGGTGGAGTTCACGAAAATAGAATTTCCATACAACGAAGAGAGATCGCAAAAGGCGCAATGAACAACAATAATATGACGGCAATTTAAAATAAGTGACTCTCAATAGTTATTTTGAAATCATCCTTTAAAAGCTATTACCGAAAATTAAATACAAATAGAAGCACGCTCGACTGGTGCCTACCGTCACGGTGATCGGTTCAACTATCTAAACATATAAAATGCAGCTCTGTCTGTCTGTCTGTCTGATCCATATAGGCTTGAAAACTGCCGAACCGATCGGCAAGAAATTTTGTATATAGGGGTTTTAGGGGTCGAGAAAGGTGACTAAGATAGTTTGAAACCCCTCCCTTCTCTGGAAGGGAGGGGTCTCATACGAATAGAACACAAATTTCTACACATTTCGAAAACCAACCAATTAAATGAAACCAAATTCGGCATGTAGATGTCTTTGAGGGTAACAAATATGTCCATATTGGTCCGACACCCCTCCCTCTTCTGGAAGAGCGGGGTTCCATACAAATGAAACACAAATTTCTGCACATCTCGAGAACAAACCAAGTAAATGGAACCAAACTTGGCAGGTGAACATTTCTAGGAATAACAAATATGCTTATAATGGTTTAACACCCCTCTCTATTCTATAAGGGAGGGGTCCCATTCAAATGAAACACAAATTTCACACAGCTCGAGAACTAATCAAGCAAATACAACCAAATTTGGTATGTGAATGTTTTTAGATGTAATAAATATGTCCATAATGATTCGACACCTCTCCCTCTTCTGGAAGGAAGGGGTTCCATACATATTGAACACAAATTTCTGCACATCTCGAGAACTAACCAAGTGAATGGAAACCAATTTGGCAGGTGAATATTTTTAGGGGTAACAAATATGTCCATAATAGGTTGACACCTCTCCGTCTTCTGGAAGGGTGGGGTTTACTACAAATGAAACTCTAATCGAGTAAATAGAACCAAATTTAGCATGTGGAGGTTTTTGGGGGCAAAAAATATTTTAATGGTGGTTCATTATGGTGGTTCATTATGAATTGTAAGATGGCGACTTTTGGTTTCTGGAAAACAGCCGAAAAAGACCAAATAACACCCAATTTGGTTGTTTCATAAACCAGAATGACGCCCAGGGGCCAGAATTTGTCTCCAAATGCCATTTTGATATCCAATATAGCGACTTCCGGATTCGGAAAAACTGCCGAAAAAAACCGAATATTGCTTAATATAAGTATTTCCGTAATCGAATGATGCATAGAAACCAAGCATTGACCCAAGCATTGGTATTTACGGAATCAGATTGATGCCAGAAAAACAGCAGAGAATGATCGAATACCACTCAATATGAATATTTTTAGAATAGAGGTGATGTACAGAAGCCAAAAGTCGAGGATATTGTCATTCCGATAAAACCAATCATTTCGAACGATTTGCCTTTTGACTTTGATCATATCCTATGGCCGATTCGTCGTGCATTTTTAGACTTTAAACAAATCACAAAGAATCAATTAATTTGGAATGTTTAAATTTATAAAATTGAACACAAAAATGGGCGAGACGAAGTTTGCCGGGTAGTAACATATATATGAAGCAATGAAACATCGGAAATCACTAGAAGAAATGAAAATTGCAGCGAAAGACATTTTTCCTGCTGATGAGTATAATGAACTTCAAATTTTCTGGAAACAAATCAACCCAAGATTTAAACGATCACAGCGGAAGATGATGATGACTTTTTCAATTTGTAATTAGTTTGTATTACTTATGTTGTTTTAGTTTATTTAAAAAAATACATATATTTAGGCTAAATTTGTTTAGTTCAAGGGGTCGCCCATAACTTACGTATTTTTTTTAATGGAGAGGACGCCCGGTGGCACTACTTGTGGTCAAAGATCATATAATTCTATAAAAAAGGAAAAAAGTGCCAAAAAATATTACAAATTGGATTTCGTGCTTTATGAACGGCCCCAAACAGAAAATGAAAGCCAAATTCGTGTTCAGCGCCCCAAAATTATGTAAATACCAAGTTTTTGTCGCATTTATCGACACTTTTTTTGCTTGGCCAGTCTTTGTATGGAGTTGCCCCGCTGTGCATTGTAGTATAAACTGTACCAACTATAAAAACTGTAAGCTGCCAAAGGAAACTTCCGGCACCACAAGCCGCTGGTTGGCCCCTAGTGCTGCTTCAGCCGACCGAAGGAGACTGACCACTGGAATAACACTGGATTAACAGTCAGGACGGCGCGTAGGCAAAAATACAAAAAATTCTGGTAAACTATTCACATTTATAATTTTTTTTTTCTTTTTTTTAATACGATTTTTTGATTTTCTCATTCAATACATACTGTTTTGGAATAATGTTTTTACATTTAACATCTGGCAAAACAGTTTACGGACGTAACCAAAATTACAAAGGTTAGACCGAACAAACTGCGAGTTGTCGTGAGTAGCTTGAAGCAAGCAAACGCAATTGCTAGCTACGAGCTCTTCACGAGAGGGTACCGCGTGTACATCCCGGCTAAGGATGTGAAGATCGACGGTGTGGTTACCGAAGGAAACCTCACGGTCCATGACATTTTGCGTCACGGGGTTGGCTGTTTCAAGAACCCCCTGACTAAAAATGTAAAGATACTGGATGTCAAGCAATTGCATTCAGTATCCATCAAAGAAGGGAAGAAGAAATTCCTCCCTTCGGATTCCTTCCGGGTAACATTCGCCGGATCTGCACTGCCGAACTTCATCTCTTTGAACAGGGTTCGTCTACCTGTACGCCTGTTTGTACCGCGCGTCATGCATTGCCAAAACTACAAGCTGTTAGGTCATACAGCCACCTACTGCTGCAACAAGGCCGCTTGCAGGGGGGATAATGAAAAGTGTCTTTATTGCGAAGGAACTCGGCATGACCCTTCGGGATGTTCCGCGTACAAACAGCGCGAGGAAAAAATTAAACGTTGTCTCAAGGCACGATCAAAGCGCTCTTTTGCAGAAATGCTTAAGAGGGCTGAGCCACCCTCGACAGGAAACATGTTTTCCTTTTTGCCAACCGATGAGGGTACATCTTACGATCCCGTCAAAGGGTGTTCTTATGCCATGCCAGAAGGATCTAAGAAGAGGAGAATTATTACCTCTCCTAATCTTTCTCGCAAAGGTCGTAAGATAACCCCTAGCGGAATGACCAATAAGACAACACAAAAAGAAGCGGTGAAGAAAACCCGAAGCACTTCAAATCAAACCAGGAGTACCCACCGCTTCCTGGGGCACCAAAAACTCCTTTCTCGATCATAAAAAAGATAAAAAAGAAACAGGGTTCATAAAATTCTCTGATATTGTGGACTGGATATTTAAAACATTCAACATGGCAGATCCCCTACAAAATATTCTTCTTGCTTTCTTTCTACAGTGAAAACCTTTTTGAAGCAACTCGCATCAAGTTGGCCCCTCATTTCAGCTATCATATCTTTCGATGGCTAATGCTTCGAAAGAGGTTAGGAATTTTATCACTGTATTACAGTGGTATTGCAGGAGTATCATCCCCAAATTCGATCTATTTTCTCTTTTAATCAACACATACAATTGTGATGCGTTTGCGCTCTGTGAGACTTTTCTCAATTCAAACGATCAACTTAATTTCCACGATTTTAACATAATTCGTCGAGATCGATACTCCAACGGTGGAGGCGTGCTTTCAGGGATCAAAAGGTGCCATTCTTTTTTTTTTTTTTCAGAATAGACCCACCCTCGATTTCGAATATTGAAGTCGTTGCCATTCAAACGAATATGAATGGAAAGACCTTTGCCTTATTTCGTTATATATTCCTCCATCCGCCCGGATTGAACAGAAGCAACTCATTGCTATAGCAGAGTTGCTTCCCGCCCCTTTTTGATATTGGGAGATTTAAATTCTCACTGTTCGCTATAGGAGGTCGCTGTACAACGACAACCGATCTTCTTTAATCTGTAACTTGATAGACGACTTCAAAAGTGTCATTTTTGAATGCTGGGGAAGCAACACATGTACCTAATCCTCCAGTACGTGAAAGCGTGCTTGACCTATCCCTTTGCTCGACATCACTAGCGTTAGATTGCCGGTGGAAAGTAATCAACGATCCCCACGGTAGTGATCATCTCCCTTATCGTTATCTCAATTGCTAATGGTTCAACTCCCCCGGATCCAGTCACTATTTCATACGACCTTACACGTAATTTTGATTGCAAGTGTTATGAGACGATTATTGCGGAATGCATCGAGTCTCACGAGGAACTTCCTCCGGAGGAAGAATACGCGTTCCTTTCTGGCTTGATCATCGACGCCGCGACTTGAGCTCAGACGAAACCGATACCCGGGGTAACGGTTAGACAGCGTCCTCCTAGCAAGTGGTGGGACAAAGAGTGATCTGAATTGTACGCGCGAAGGTCCTCGGCGTATAAAGACTACCGAAAGTACGGCTCTGTTAATCTACTTCGAAGGTTGTGACCAAACTCTTTGACGGTCACAATAAAACCCTTTGGTCACTGAGCCAGCTTGATCTTTACTCCTATTTATATTGTAATTTTTTTAGTGCTAGCAAACCGCAGTGCCAGGTCCACAATTTGTGTTTGACGATGCCGGTTGTTTGTTTACACGTATAAATAATTGTCAGTAAATATCTAAGGAAAAATTACGTATATACATACTCCATTGTTATGTTAGAGTTTTGTTTATTTTTTGTTTAATAGTCTAGTTTGGTGCCATTTTGCTAAGTTTTTGTTCCGATTGATCAAACCCTGAGTGCGCTAATAATATCGTGCCGCTAGATTCCATTCCTGGCCTAGTGTGTTGTGGTAGCAATTACACTCTTATCAATGAAACAGTTTTTTCAAAGCTTAAAAGAAATTCAACGTCTCCGTAAAGACGAAATTTTGCGATTCGCCAGCGGAGATGAACTTAACGTTTTAGGCGAAGCTCAACTTCCATTCGTTTTTCAAGGATCAGTAAAAAAAATTCCTAGTTTAGACGTTAAAAACCTTTCCATCAATTGCATTTGTGAAATGAATTTTTGGAAGAAGTTTAAAATTCAGCCCACAATATGGGATGCTAGGGAAGAGTTTGTTGCCACATTAGCCGAGAGTGCCTAGCCTACTTCTGATACAATTTTGACCAGCAGAGAAAATTGTTTTTGCCTGCCCATGAGGGAGAATTAACGTTGGCGAACGGGGCTAAACATAGGATAGTTATAGGCGAAGAGTGGAGAAGCAAACCCCCAGTAAGACAGTTTCCTTATGTAATGTCCCCAAAGACGCAGGAACTGGTTGCGATTGAGCTCAACCGACTGCTAGACTTCGGAATACTGGAACGAAGCTAATCATACTAGTCGTTGAATTGTGTGCCAGTAATCAAACCAAATAAGGTTCGGCTGTGTCTGGATGCGCGCAAGATTAACGAGAGGACGGTGCGAGACGCGTATCCGTTGCCTCATCCAGGGCGTATCTTGGGATAGCTTCCAAAGGCGCGATACTTATCCACTATCGAACTTTCGGAAGCTTTTCTTCAAGGCCCCTGGAAAAAGAATCGCGAAAATTTACAGCTTTTAGTGTGCAAGAAAAAGGGTTATTCCAGTATGCCTTTGGTTTGATTAACAGTCCCGCCACCCTGGCAAGACTCATGCATAAAGTCCTTGGCCACGGTATACTAGAGCCGTACGTTTTTGTCTACCTACACGATATTGTCATGGTGACAGAAACGTTTGAGCAACACCTACAACTTCTTAACGAAATCGCGCGTCGCTTAAAAGAGGTAAATTTAAGCATTAACCCTGACAAGTATAAATTTGGTGTATCGGAAAATCAATTCCTCGGATATCTTTTGAGTACAAACGGTCTGCGTGTCAATCCCGACAAGATTCGCCCTATCGTTGAATACGAACAGCCAAACACAATAACGAAGCTCAGAAGATTCCTTGGAATGGCGAATTATTATCGCCGATTCACTCCGGACTTTAATGGAGTGACTGCTGCATTAACTGACCTGTTGCAAAGCAAAACGAAAACCATTCAGTGGAATGATAATGCTGGAGTAGCATTTTATGCAATTAAAGAGCGATTAATATCGTTGCCCGTTCTAGGTAGTCCCGATTTTAAAAGGGAATTCACTATCCAGACGGACGCTAGTGATGTAGCTGTTGCGGGGGTACTCACGCAGGAGCATGAAGGTGTTGAGTGTGTCATTTCGTACTTTTCCCATAAATTGACCACCCCGCAGTTCTTTCGATTGATGCTTTCAGAGGGTACGTTGAGGGTTTCAACTTCACCCTGATAACGGACTCTTCAGCTTTGACGCACATTTTAAGCACAAAGTGGAAAGTGGGCTCGAGATGCAGTCGATGGGCGTTGAACCTGAAACAGTTTGATATGACCGTACGACACTGCAAGGGAAAAGAGAACGTAGTACCCGATGCCCTCTCGACAAGCATTGCGGCTGTTGCAGACTCAACGTGGTATTCGGAAATGCTCCACAAAGTTACTGAGCAACCAGATAACTTTGTGGATTTTGAAGTTGAAAACGCAGGCTATTTACATTTGTGAATGATCCCAACAGCATACACGAATCACGCTTCGAGTGGAAGCAAATACCGCATCACTCAGAAATAACAAAGATTCTGAAACAATGCCACGATGAAATATTTCATCCCGGTTACGACAAAACACTTGCTAGAATAAGAATGTGGTTTACTGGCCTCGAACGGCAACTGAAATTAAAACCTACGTCAAAAAGTGTGGAATGTGCAAAGAAGTGAAACCTGCACCTGTCCCAGTGGTACCTGAAATGGGAAAAATGAAAGTAGCCACTCGCCCTTGGCAGATAATTTCGGTTGATTTCATTGGCCCTCTTCCCCGTAGACGTCGTGGTAATCAGCACATGTTGGTTGTGTGTGATTACTTCTCGAAGTGGGTGATATTCCACCCCACCAGAAATGTAAACAGTTTGCCAATGTGCACTATTCTGAGAGACCAATGGTTCCTCCGGAATTTAGTTCCAGAGATTATTATCACGAACAACGGTAGCAGCTTCACTTCGAAGGACTTTAAAGAGCTACTAGACCGCTTCAAAATAACACACTGGCTAAATGCACGGTATCACTCCCAGGCTAATCCTGTAGAAAGAGTGAACCGAATAATTAATGCCGCAATCCGCATGTACGTTAAGGAAGACCAGCGAATGTGGGATACGCGAACGGCTGAAATCGAGATGGCTCTAAACACCAGTGTCCATTCTTCGACAGGCTTTACTCCGTTTTTTTTGTAACTCACGGCCAACTCGAGCGCGATAGTATAAATCTCACTCCCAAACAGCTGCAAGACTGACGTAAACAAATGTTTGCCCGAGTTTTCGAAGTTCCTGGAGAAAGCACACGAATCTTCACAACACAGGTACAACTTGCGTAGTCGTCGCTTTGCGAAATCGTTTGCAGAGGAGCAGCTGGTTCATCGCCGAAACATGAAGCCATCTAGCGCAGCGAACCACTACAATGCCAAATATGGGCCACAGCTCGTACCTTGTCGAGTCAAAGCCAAACTAGATTCTTCCTCGTACGAACTGCAAGATTTGGCAGGAAAAAGTCTCGGTATTGAGCCTGCCGTTCACCTGAAGCCCGGCTGAATCACGCGTTACTACAGCTGTACAAAAAAAAAAACACTGAGTGACCCGAATGAGACGATAGCAAGAATTGTTTATCCGTCCAAAATATGTTTGTGCCGAAAAAGATGAAGTAAAAAGTAAGGTTGATAGGTTCAATCGTTTCGGAGGAGATTATAGTCGATTCTAATTTTGACAGATTTCGGATGGAGTGTAGGGCAGGATGGCCAGGCTCACTCCTTCAGTGCCTCATACAATTCGTTGAAAAGAGTTCCTCTGAATACCATGACAAACCATTCAACGAAGAGTACTGATACTGGAGTAAAAATAGTCGCATCCGACTGTCCCTGATGGTGGACAGGCTCACTGTTTCAGTGTCATACAATCCTGGAGAAAGAGTTCCTCTGGTTTCCACGACAAGTCATTTCACGGATTGAACTAATGCTGAGAGAGAAGTAGTCGCATCTAACGGTAGGTGGACACAGGTGGGTTGTGTCACACAATTCATGAGGAAGAGCTCCTCTGGTTTCTATCTAATTCATCTCATGAATTGAACTGATACCGAGGCAGTATACGCATCGGACAGTGACGGATGGTGGACAAGCTCACTGTCTTAGCGTCATACAATTTGTGGGAAAGAGATCCTCTGATTGCCATGAAAAATCATCCCACAAATTGCCCTGACTCTAAGAGAGTAGTAGCGACCTGAAGTTAACACTCAAAATAGAAAAAAAACTTCAGTTGTTTTTTAATCCGACTCCGGGAAAATTGTGACCAAACTCTTTGACGTTCACAATAAAACCCTTTGGTCACTGAGCCAGTAGAGATGGTCAGGTTTGGCTTTTTTCAAACCCGTACCCGACCCGAACCCGGGAATTTTTTTTCGATCAAACCCGAGCCCGAGAATTTTTTTTTCGATCACACCCGAACCCGACCCGAGCCCGAAAATTTTATTTTTGTGAAACCCGAACCCGAAACTGTGAAACCCGAACCCGAGATTTTTTTTTGGGGAGGTCGATTTTTTGTATCGATTCGAGGTTGCCCTGAAGCTTTGAGCCTCGAATGGTATTGAAATGTTAGTGATTTTTTCAGTTGCATGAAATTAGACATCATTATCTTATAAAAATGCTCATTTGATGTAGTCGGGTTTCGGATTTTCAGACCTAAACCCGACACTTTCAAACCCGAACTCGACTTCTTTTTCCACCAAAACCGAACCCGACCCGTACCCGACACCTTCAAAAAATTTCCAAACCCGAACCCGACTCGAACCCGATACTTTCGAAAATTTTCAAACCCGAACCCGACCCGAACCCGAAAATTTTATTTTTGTGAAACCCGAACCCGATCCCGAGATTTTCATTGGGGAGGTCGATTTTTTGTATCGATTCGAGGTTGCCCTGAAGCTTTGAGCCTCGAATGGTATTGAAATGTTAGTGATTTTTACAGTTGCATGAAATTAGGCATCATTATCTTATAAAAATGCTTTGATATAGTCAGGTTTCGGGTTTTCAGACCTAAACCCGACACTTTCAAACCCGAACCCGACCCGAACCCGACAATTTCTTTTCCACCAAACCCGAACCCGACCCGTACCCGACACCTTCAAAAATTTTCAAACCCGAACCCGACACTTTCGAAAATTTTCAAATCCGAACCCGACCCGAACCCGACGGGTACGGGTCGGGTTCGGGTTTCGGGTTTGAAAACCCGAAACCCAACCATCTCTATGAGGCAGCTTGATCTTTACTTCTATTTATATTGTATTTTTTTTAGTGTTTAGTGCTTGTTGTTTGTTTACACGTATAAATAATTGTCAGTAAATATCTAAGCAAAAAATACGCATATACATACTCTATTGTTATGTTAGTTTTGTTTAATTTTTGTTAAATAGCCTCGTTTGGTGCCATTTTGCTTAGATTTTGTATATAAATTATTTCTATTGTTTGTTAATATGAATTATTTATTTAAACTATTTTGTTGTATTTTGCATGTATATAAAATTTAAGAGAAAACAAGTCGTAGATTAGGTCAAATCAATAAATTGTTCTAAAAAAATCAAATAACGATAAATGAAACCCTGGCAACAAACTAAACGATAAGTTTGCAGATGTTTCGAGTCGTCGGGTACAAACAACGAGGTGGTGCGCTACGCGGCAGGATACGATGGAGAGCGGACAGGTTGTAAATAAAAAGGTCGGGTGGCAAATATGCGGGAGAATTTTTGATTATAACCCAGAGGAGTGTAGTCGCGCGTTGAAGATCCAGTTTCGAAGTTTTGGCGGAATAACGCCTTAAGTGAGACTCTTTGTGACCAAATTGGAAGGCCATTTTGTACGCTATGTTTTGGCGCGTCGTTGAAAACCGCGGCCGTGGTAAAAGGCGAGTTTAAGCCAGTTGAAGCTATCCATACAGTGAAAGAGTGACACTCTCCGGGTTACCCACCAGCCGATTACCCATCGATCAATAAGTCGGTGCTACCCTTGTGACGCCCCACCGGTACCCACCGAGGCCGCCTTGTCCGATACTAGAACGCCCAGCTGGCTAGAAAACCGGATCCGACCAGCGAAACCACGGCATCTCTAAAACAGCAACGCAGCCAAGCCACCTAATCAGCATCTACACCCCCAGCGAGCGAAGTGCCTGACGGACGTTTTACCGTAAAAAAAAGCGCAAGTAAAATTATCCCCCCCTTTCCTTCCCGCGAAAAATAATTATAATAAAACTATTGTGTGGTCTCGTAATTTTTAAGCTGTTCTTTGTTAAATTATTTGTGAGTCCTTTTGATTTTTTTCCGCTCAATATTAGTGTATAATCTGTGAATTACGCTCAGTGATCAACGGGTTGAAAGTCCGCCCAGTTGAGTTTTCTACAGGAGACCAAAGTAACGACCCAAAGCTGGGAAGGAAAAAGCAGCAAGAAGCAAGTGAATTGTAACAAGGTACGAGGTACTGAATAGGCAGATGAAGAGCCTGATGAAAGCGAAAATACGCGGATACTGGCGGCGGTTTGTAAACGCGTTGTCGAGAGAAACAGCGATGAGCACTCTTTGGGATACCGTCAGGCGCATGCGGAATCGTAACGTTTCAAACGAGAGCGAGGAGTATTCAGATCACTGGATACTCGATTTCGCCAAAAAGGTCTGTCCGGACTCTTTTCCCGATCAGAAAACCTTTCGCGACGCGTTGTTAGTAACTACGGAAGAGTCTCCATTTTCGAAGTTGGAATTTTCAATGGCTCTTCTTTCGTGCAACAATAAAGCTCCAGGGTTGGATAGAATTAAATTCAACTTGTTGATGAATTTACCCGATTCTGTGAAAAGACGCTTGTTGACCTTGTTCTACAAGTTTCTTGAGCTAAACTGGACTGGAGGGAGGTAAAAGTCATTGCTATTCGGAAACCCGGAAAACCTGTCTCTGATCACAATTCTTATAGGCCGATTGCTATGCTCTCTTGGCTTCGGAAATTAATGGAGAAAATGATCCTCTTACGGTTAGACAAATGGGTCGAAACAAACGGATTGCTGTCAGATACTCAATTTGGCTATCGCCGGGGCAAAGGGTCGAACGATTGCCTAGCGTTGCTTTCTACTGAAATTCAACTCGCCTTTTCTCGAAAAGAGCAAATGGCTTCGGCATTCTTGGATATTGAGGGGGCTTTTGACTCTGTCTCTGTAGAAGTTTTAAGCGAGAAGCTTCAATCGCAGGGGTTTTTACCAAATTTGAATAACTTTTTGCTCAATTTGTTGTCAGAAAAGCATATGTATTTCTCACATGGTGACTCGACAACTTCCCGAATTAGTTACATGGGTCTTCCCCAGGGCTCATGTTTAAGTCCTCTCTTATATATTTTTTACGTCAATGACATCGATAAATGTCTTGCAAATTGAAGCACGCTTAGGCAACTTGCAGATAGCGTTGATTCCATTACTAGAAGCGAGGCTAACGATCTACAAGGACCATTGCAAGATACCTTAGACAATTTGTCTGAATGGGCTCCTAAGCTGGGTATCGAATTCTCTCCGAAGAAAACTGAGCTGGTCATTTTTTCTAGGAAGCATAACCCAGCTCAGCTGCAGCTTCTACTAACGGGTAAAACGATCTCTCAGGTTTTAGTCGCTAAATATCTCGGGGTCTGGTTCGACTCTAAATGCACCTGGGCTTGCCATATTAGGTATCTGACACGAGAATGCCAACAGAGGATTAATTTTCTTCTCGAAAAGAGCAAATGGCTTCGGCATTCTTGGATATTGAGGGGGCTTTTGACTCTGTCTCTGTAGAAGTTTTAAGCGAGAAACTTCAATCGCAGGGGTTTTTACCAAATTTGAATAACTTTTTGCTCAATTTGTTGTCAGAAAAGCATATGTATTTCTCACATGGTGACTCGACAACTTCCCGAATTAGTTACATGGGTCTTCCCCAGGGCTCATGTTTAGGTCCTCTCTTATATATTTTTTTCGTCAATGACATCGATAAATGTCTTGCAAATTGAAGCACGCTTAGGCAACTTGCAGATAGCGTTGATTCCATTACTAGAAGCGAGGCTAACGATCTACAAGGACCATTGCAAGATACCTTAGACAATTTGTCTGAATGGGCTCCTAAGCTGGGTATCGAATTCTCTCCGGAGAAAACTGAGCTGGTCATTTTTTCTAGGAAGCATAACCCAGCTCAGCTGCAGCTTCTACTAACGGGTAAAACGATCTCTCAGGTTTTAGTCGCTAAATATCTCGGGGTCTGGTTCGACTCTAAATGCACCTGGGCTTGCCATATTAGGTATCTGACACGAGAATGCCAACAGAGGATTAATTTTCTTCGTACGATTACCGGAACCTGGTGGGGAGCCCACCCAGGAGACCTTCTAAGGCTTTACCAAACAACGATATTGTTTGTAATTGAGTACGGGTGTTTCTGTTTCCGTTCCGCAGCAAACACACATTTGATCAAACTGGAGCGAATAAGATACCGTTGTTTGCGTATTGCCTCAGGTTGCATGCAGTCGATCCATACGATGAGTCTTGAAGTGCTAGCGGGTATTCTTCCGTTGAAACATCGCTTTTGGAATCTCTTTTACCGGTTGCTAATTCGATGCACAATTATGAACCCATTAGTAATTGAAAATTTCGAGAGGTTGCTCGACCTTCAATTTCAATCCAGATTTACGACCTTATATTTTGACTATATGGCTCAAGATATTAATCCTTCTTTCATACGTTTCCTCCAATGTCGCACTTTTAGATACTTCTTTATTTATTTATTTATTTATTTTGTCAAGCAAATGTAGACTACAGTTATAATAATACAATGTTTTCTTATATTCTTTACAGTATTTCCAGTAGTTAGTCGTTTTTTGATTTGATTTCTGCCCATAGTGATGTCGATATTTTTGCAGCGCTGATTATAATAACGCATCATGCGATTTATTGGGCCATTTTTTGAGTAGTTAGTTCTGTGAGAGTTTTCCGAAAATATTTTATGATTTCTTAATTGACGACTGGGTGCATGAAAATTTAGTTGCGATAATAATTTAGAAGAATGCACGCGTTGAGAAATAATGTCATTGATAAAGTAAAGTATTGAAAGTTCGCGGCGTTCTTTTACTGCTTGTATGTCTATAAGCATGCAGCGTGCTTCATATGATGGTAAGGGAAGTGCTGTCCAATTTAGCTTACGAAGCGCGTACAAAAGAAATTGTTTTTGGATAGATTCAACGCGTTCTTTATGTGTGACAATATAGGGATTCCTTACAATGCTACAATAATCCAGAATTGGTCGGACGTATGTAATATATAGTAGTTTGATTGTATATGGGTCTTGAAAATTATGGCCGAAGCGTTTTGGAAAGCCCACAATACTATTTGCTTTGTTGATTATTGTGTTATAATGTTCTATGAATGTAAGTTTGGAGTCTAAGACTACGCCTAGGTCCCTTACGATTTTGCGTTTTTCTACTGGTTGGTTTCCTAAGAAAATGTTGTTAGGGGGTGTTACTGTTTTTCTGCTGAAGGCTATTGAGATACATTTTTTAATGTTGAGTTGTAATAGACTTTTGTTGCTCCAAGTGTAGAATACATTAATTTCACTCTGGAATATTTCGAAGTCTTCTGCATTGGTTATTTCTAGAAAGAGCTTCATGTCATCAGCATATACGAGCACATGTATTGACTTAAGAAAGGAAATGTCATTTACGTATAATATAAAAAGCAGAGGGCCCAGGTGAGAACCTTGAGGAACCCCAGAAGTTACTTCTATTGGGTTTGAAAAGGAATTTTGAAAGCGGACTATTTGTGTTCGTTTTGTTAAGTATGACTGCAGCCATTCCAAAAGTTTTGTTACAGTTCCATATTTTTCGAACTTGAAGAGCAATAAACGTTTGTCGATTCTGTCAAATGCCTTGCTAAAGTCCGTATAAAAAGCTTCTACGTGGTTGCCGTTGTCCATTACAGTCAAAGTGAAAGTTATGAATTACAAAAGATTTGTGGTAGTTGATCGGCCTTTGTAAAAGCCGTGCTGTTGAGTTGTAATTTGGTGTTTCACATGCTGAGATTTTGACGTAGAACTACGTTTTTCTTTAGCCTACCACATAGGAATGTAAATAGGAAAACTATTAACGAAAAGGGGACGAAAATTGTCCCTGTTTAAATGCTTATAAATCGGTTTGTTTTCAACTGATTTCCTTCATTCTTGCAGCAATTGATTGGAAAATTATACACGCATCCACCTAAATGTAAAAAAGTGTTGATTGACTATGCGAACCATTGTACTATTGAAAATTGTCAAGCCTTGTTGAAACGAAAATTACGTCCTCTGATTGGTCGCTTGCTGCCTTTCCCTAAAATGGTCGACAGAATAGTAGAACTAGTTAGCCGCAGCGTAGCGGATTGCGGAAGTAGCAGTAGCGTGTTGCGCCAGTACACAAATCACATCACATATCTAAGCAATTCGACTTTACAGGAAAAAATTTTAGTCGATTCAATCAATCAGCATGAACAGAATTTCGTCGTCTCCCAGCTGCTCAGTTGCAACATGATGCAACACGCAACAGCAAACGAAATTGCTTGATGTTACAAACCGCAACACGTTACGGGTTTAATCGTTGCGTGTGTGAGAGCACCATCGGTGTTTTTTCGCTGGATACAAAAATTAAATGCGTATGGTGGAATAATTCGTCTAAAGAATATTAACGAATTAGAAAACTGAACAGAAAGGCGTGGCCTATTTCGTAGCAACCTTCGGCTATAAAAGAGTGTTTCTGGTAAAATAAACTACATTCATTAGTCGAAAGGTGAGCTGGCTGGACCATCCACAACGTTGACAGCAGTAGCAGCAGATATCAGCATTCTGCAGTAACAGCGGATTGGTCACCATGTCTCAGGAGCAGCGCGGTTCTTCCTAGCGTGTGTCGCCAGACTGCCATTATTCCCCCACTGTTGGGGCATCATAAAGATTGCCATCAGCAAATCTAATTTCGAACAGTAGAATGCCTTTTTCAAGGCAAATAAACAAGTCATTGAAAGGTGATAATTTTTGACAACGTAAGCAAGCATTCTGTGCTGGATCCTAGCAATTTAAATCTGTCGCGGCCGTCTAATTTACTAAATGAGAAATAGCTTCCACAGTGCATGTTGTCCGTGTATCTTAATTCCCCCACTGTTAGGGCAGCACAAAGGTTGCGATCAGCAACCGATTTTTAACAGCAAAATGCGTTTTTCAAGGCAAATAAACAAGTAATTGAAGGTTAATAATTTTTTGGCATCAACGCAAGCAAACATTCTTTGCGGGATCCTAGCAATCAAATTTTGTCAGCAGCATGCAGTTGTCTTATTTGAACTTCATTTTGTAATACCCCACTGTTGGGGTAGCACAAAGGCTGCGATCAGCATAACGGATTTTGAGCAACAAACTGCACTGTTAGAACGCATTTACAAAGGCAGTTAATTCGACTATGCAGAACTGATATGAAATCGATTCAATCAATCAGCATGAACAGAATTTCGTTGTCTCCCAGCTGCTCAGTTGCAACATGATGCAACACGCAACAGCGAGCAAATTAAATCGCTTGATGTTACAAACCGCAACACGATACGGGTTAAAATCGTTGCGTGTGTGAGAGCACCATCGGTGTTTATTCGCTGGATACAAAAAATAAATGCGAATTGCGGAATAATTCGTCTAAAGAATATTAACGAATTAGAAATCTGAACAGAAAGGCGTGGCCTATTTCGCAGCAACCTTCGGCTATAAAAGAGTGTTTCTGGCAAAATCAGTTACATTTTTTAGTCGGAAGGTGAACTGGACGGATCGTCCATAACGTTGACAGTAGCAGGAGCGGATTGCAGCACTAGCAGCGGGTTGCTTTGTAGCTGATTTAAGATTATACAAATTACTTGCCCGGTGGTTGGTCACATGTCTCAATAGCAGCGCGGTTCTTCTCAGCGTGTGCCGTCAGAGTGCTGTTATTCCCCCTTTGTTGGGGCAGCACAAAGGTTGCCATCAGAATATCCGATTTTGAACAGCAAAATGCCTTTTGAAGACACAGTGACTAGTAATTGAAGGTTAATAATTTTTTGACAACACTAGCAAGTAATCTGTGCTGGATCCTAACAATCAAATTCTGTCGCGGTCGTCTAATTTTCTGAATATGGAAACAGCTTCCACAGTGCGTGTTGTCAGAGCGCCTTTATTCCCCTACAGATTTTGAACAGCAAACCGTGCCTTTTTTAAGGCAAAAAAAAGTGATTGAAGATTAATCGTATTTTAGAAAGATCTCGAGCGCCAGATTTCAACAGCAATTTCTGTCTTTTCGTTCATTGATATCGTATTTTTTTATATGCGAATTTGAAGCATATAGCACTGCAATTGCAAAGAAAAATCAAATATGAAGCGTCACTGCATGTTTATTATTTTTATTCGCTGTTATACTCATTCATGTTAAGCTAGCAACATTTATTACAGTAGTAAAAACCTTTTTTAACCTTATGGCTGTTGTAGTTCAAAGTAAAGCGCTCGCTTAGCATGTGAAAAGTACGGGGATATTGCTCTGTTGAGATAGGTCGATAGATGTGGAATTTTCTCAACCATATGGAAGTTCCAGATCACATAGCCATATATTTTGTACTCCAGCACGGCACAAAACGTGCAAAGTTTTGTATTATTCTCGTACAGTAGACTTCCAGAGTTGATAAAATGAAAAGTTTCTCGAGCAAGCAATAGTAGATTTTAAGTTAGTTAGTAGTTAATGAAACAATCCAAACCATACATTTGTTAAGTGGGGACCCTACTCTGGAAGTTTGAAAAATAAAAAAAAATCCGTTACTTTTTTTCGGATGTTTAGAGTAGAGTGATGTGTTTGGGTATTTTGCCTATTGATTAAGGTATATTTGGAGATAAATTTTGCAGGTGTTGAATACAGATATAGTGAGTATTACGCTGCTGGCAGCGTTACTCTCAAAACCATGTTTTTCAACTGGTGGTATGTTTTTCTCAGCATCTAGTGCGCCGATTCAAAAAAATGAATTTTTTTTACAGCTGCTTGTAAAATTCTTACCAAATCGGTTTGTAGATGCTGAGAAAAACTTACCATCAGTTGAAGAAACATGGTTTCGAGAAAAACACTGCCAATAGCGTAATACTCACTATATTTGCACCCATGGTAAACAATTTTATTTTTCAACTTCCAGAGTAGGGTCCTTCCATAATACAGTGCGTAGTTCTACGTCGGTTATGCGGTCGTGTCTGGGATACAACCTTCTACTTTTTTTATTTTGTATGGCTTCTAATTGGTGTTCCATATTGTCAATTTTTGATTCTAGATTAGTGAATGCTTTTTCCAGGTGCTGTTGTATAATCTTTGTATGTTGCCGATTTTCTTTGCTAATGTCCGATATGGAGTCATGGCCAAGTTCGCCGAACAGCGTCGAAATGCGATTTATGTTTTTTTCCGACGCATTGTTTGTGTTGATATTTACATTTTTAATTTCCGTCTTCAATTCAGAGAGCAGTGTATTGATACTGTCCAGTGTGTTGTGCGTTACAGTTAGTTTAGTAAATTGACTGATTGTTGAATGATTTAATTTAATTTGTGATTCAATACTTTCCGTTAAAATTTTCTGCTGCTGGATGAGTTTCTTCTGTTGCAGTTGGTCCATGAACTGTTCCTAGCATTCTATGCATAAAGGCAGCATGAATGAACGAAGTAATTCTTCTTGATTTCTACGCAGGCAGCGTGGAAGTTTTTTTTGCATATTCCTTCGCATTTCCACAGGAAACGGTTGTCGGTCGAAGTACAGTTGGTTACTCCACACTTTTCCATAGCACTGATTATAAATTGTTACGCGGCGAGTACGAATTGTCGAGAAAAGGTTACATACACGCGGTAGCGCGACGGTCAAAGATTGTTTATTAATAAATAAATTGTTGCTTACGTGCACTCGCGACGTTGTCAAGGTGTAAAAAAAAAATATAAATACAAGTTAATTGCGGAGCGAAATGAAAACGCGTCCGCGCCCGATGACTGTTCGTGGCGTTCCCTACTCTAGAGATTTTCTGAGGAGAAAGACAAACCTGTCTACCCTATTGGCCAATGAATCACTTTGTAAAAAAAAACAACCTTCTAAACTGACAAAATGAAAAAAATATTCCTGGGCTATCTCATGAACATTGCCGAAAGCACTATCTTAAAAAACCAACACGATTCGGAGTTATTAATTTCGTTCAGCTGAGCAAGCTACTTCGCATTCTGATCGACCATTTCCGATTTCGCTGAAACTTTGCACATTCTATACTATCAGTTCTTCATGTAGACTCACGACTCACAGTGTGTCCAAATCTAGAAACGGACGGCAAAACTATTTTTTCAAGTCCTATGTTATCCATATCTTCTAGAAAGTTGCTTCGTTTACTGCTGTCCTTCATATGCTTTAATGGGAATAGTTACGAATTTCGCCGTATAGAGGGCGCCATACCTAACTTTTAAACGTGACTTGCAAGACGAATAGTTTCTTCTGCAAAGTTGTGTAAAATTTAATAATAAAACTGTTTGTTGAATATCTCAAACCTCTAGAAATTGAGATTTCAGAGCTACAAGACGTTTTCTAAAACAGCTTTTAAAAAGCAGTTTTTCATCCACATGTTCAACTCTAAGGCCTAAAACATGACTGTATATAATTGAGAGTGACGTGGTAAATCAAGATGAACAATTTCTAGTAATATTTTGGTTATTAAATACAGTATTCATGAATAAAAACTGGAAAAAAGTGTTTTCAAAGGCTTTTTGCCTTTCTCCTAGAAACGTATAGCAATCACTTGCAAAACCGAAGATATAAAAGTGCTCCGAAGGGCCGAATGGCATATATCACTCGACTCAGCTCGACGAGCTGAGCATTTTCTGCATGTGTGTGTGTGTGTATGTATGTGTGTGTGTGTGTGTGTATGTGCAGATTTTTATTCTTACTCACTTTTCTCAGAGATGGCTGGACCGATTCTCATAAAATTAGTGTCAAATGGAAGGTCCAGGTGCCCCATAAGACCCTCTTGATTTTTTTTGCAATCGGACTATTACTTTGACTGTTATGTTTAAAAATGTGAAATCCAGCTATGAAAAGGAACATATTCTGAAGACTACTTGGACTCACTCAATTTTCTCAGAGATGGCTGACCCGATTTCCACAAAATTAGTGTCAATTGATTAGTCTAGCTGCCTCATAATACCCTATTGAATTTTACTGTAATCGAACTGTAACTTCGTCTGTAATGTACCGAAATGTGAAAATCATGAAACTTCATTATCTCAGAAACTACACAACCGAATTGATCAATATTATTATCAGATGAGCGGGCTAGTTAGGGGTTAACTGATGAATTATGATTGAACACGTGGTTCCCAAGTTTGGCTGCCCTATACGTTCCCTTTTCACTTGATTATAATCGAACTTGAGCAACCGTTATGCATTAAATTGTTAATAAAACAACTAAAGTCTATTATCTCAAAGATTGCATGACTTATTTGAACATAACTAGTGTCATACTAGGGAGTCATCTCTCAAACTTACAAATAACAAACTTCATAACAATTTGATATGTGGCTCAACAGTTATGGAGAGAAAAGAAATTCAAAGACTATTTGAAACTATACCTGCTTTGATCAATATATGTGGCCTCAACATAATTTAAATGTGGTATCGTACTATTTGAACGTTCGAAATTCATTGATTCCTTGCGATGTGTTCAAAGTCTGCAAATGCACAACGAATCGAATAAGATCAAAGTCAAATAACAAATCGTTTGAAACGATTGGTTTTATCGAAATGACAAAATCCTCGACTTTTGGTTTCTGTACATCGCCTTAATTCTGAATATATTCATATTGGGTGGTATTCGGTTATTTTCAGCTGGTTTTCTGACATCAATCTGACACCGGAAATACCCATATTGGGTGGTATTTGGTCGTTAGCCGCTGTTCTTCCGAAACCGGAAGTTGCCCTTTTTGGATTTCATAATGGCATTTAGAGGCAATTTCTGGATTTTGAATGTCATTCTGGTTAAAGAAACACTAATATTGGGTGGTATTTGGTCATTTTCAGCTGTTTTTCAGAAACCGGAAGTCGCCGTTTTAGAATTCAAATTGGTATCTGTGGTCGATTTTAGCTCCTGTGTATCATTCTAAATTCGGATATTATATTGGGTGGAAATCGGCCATTTTTGGCTGTTTTCCAGCAACCGGAAGTTGCCATCTTAAGATATAAAATGTTGCCTGAGGTCGATTATGGAACATATTTGTTACCACTAAAAACATTCACCTGCCAAATATGATTCCGTTCAGTTGATGAGTTCGCGAGATGTACAGAAATTTGTGCAGAAACATGTGCTTCCAGAAGAGGGAGCGGCGTCGAACCATTATGGATATATTTGTTACCTCTAAAAACATTCACATAACAAATTTGGTTGCATTTTCTTGATTGGTTCTTGAGCTGTGCGAAATTTGTGTTTCATTTGTATGGGACCCCTACCTAATAGAAGAGGGAGGGGTGTCAAATCATTATGCACATATTTGTTACCTCCAAAAACATTCACCTGCCAAATTTGGTTGGTTAGCTCTCGAGATGTGCAGAGATTTGTGTTTCATTTGTATGTAACCCCTCCCTTCCAGAAAATGGAGGGGCGTCCAACTATTATGGACATATTTGTTACCCCTTAAAACATCCACATGCCAAATTCGGTTTCATTTGCTTAGTTTGTTCTTGAGTTGTGCAAAAATTTATGTGTCATTTGTATGGAACCCCTCCCTTCCAGTAGAGGGAGGGGTCTAAAACTATCATAGGATTCTTTATCGGGACCAATAACCCCTACATACAAATTTTCACGTCGATCGGGTCGGTAGTTTTCGAACCTATATGGATCAAACAGACAGACAGACCGGACTACATTTTTATATGTATAGATTACAACATCAATATTTAAGAACCTAAAGAGTGAATATACATTTATTGGATTGAAGCGTTCATGTTAATCTATTTTTACAAATAAAAGTTTGAATGAGAAAGGCTGGGTCTGACCGCTAGGTGGATTAATTTAGGTTTTTTTTATTTTTGAATGTGACTTGCTAGACGAATAGTTTCTTCTGCAAAGTTGTGCAGAATTTATTACAAAACTGTTTGCCGAGTAACTCGAACCTCTAGGAATTCAGATTTCAGAGATACAGCATCTTTTACAAAAAAAAATTAAAAACAAACCTCAATATTTAGAGGTTCGAGATATTCAGCAAACAGTTTTGTAATAAAATTCTGCACAACTTTGCAGAAGAAACTATTTGTCTAGCAAGTCACGTTCAAAAGTTAGGTGTGGCCTCCTCTATATGGTGAAAATTGAAGAAGGTTGCAAAGGAGCATATAAAGGACAACAGTAAACGAAATAACTTTCCAGAAGATACTGATAACATTAGACTTCAAAATTTCCTATTTCCGTCCTTTCTAGATTTAGCCCCATTGTGTCTGTTCGTTGGGCATAGAAACGGAAACGTAGTGTACGCGCCGGCCTTTGTGCTATAAAGAGCTCATAAATGCATGTAAAAATTTGTAACTTCAGTTGGCCATATATCCAAAACTACAAATAACCCACTGCAGTTTTGTGTTTTTCTGTTAGTCAGAAAGGTAGGGGAACAAGGGGCAAGATAGCCATACGGGGCAGAATGGGCATATGTTGTTTCTAGGTTTCTGGCAGTAATTTTGGGACTGTTATAAATTTGAATCATTAACATTAACCTGAAGATGTAATTTTATTCAAAATAACTGGAAAAAACAAATTCGCTTTTACACAATAAACAATTGTATCATTCATGCACGTCTTGCGTATAATATTAGAGCTCACAAGCGCGAAAAATAAGGGTTTTTGCATGCGTATGTGTCGTTTTGGGCTCGAAAGTTTATTTTCGGTAATCGTTATTGATATTCAAACAGTTTCAATAAATAATGCAGTGTTTTCAAATGAAACATCATCTAAAAACAGCTCTTTCTCATAAGTGTTTCTCATGGAGCAGAACGGGCACTGCTGGTAAGGGCAAAATTGCCATACCTATGCACGAAAACATAACCTACAAACCAGAAAGTGCTGTCAAAAAAGTAAACATCGTGCTAGCAGCAGTTAATAGTAAAATGGTTCGGAATTACAAACGGTTGTCGGGGCGCAAAAAATGATCACAGTCATCATTGGCCACTGCTATAGACGCGGTTATTTCTCATCGAATGTCAGTGAACCGAGCGGCTATTGCACACGGCAAACGTTAAGCCGACATTTAAGGCTGCGTCGAACAGATTCGTTTGTTGACAATCATTAAAATAAAGTTACCTAAATTTAAATTTTGTCATGTTTTATTATTTCTTCATCCGCACAGTAGTGTTTTATGGACCAAAACCTTATTTTTATATGCGGGCAAATTCATAGATAATTTTCAAATTGAAAAAGGCTAAAAAATTATGCTGTTTCGGAGTATAAATAGTGAAACAGGAAAGGAAAACTTTGTTTCGGTACCTACGATTGTACGTTACATTGATACATTGTTTAATGTTTGCTTGAAATCGAAAAATATGAACATGCCCATTATGCCCCATAGGTATGCCCAATCTACCCCGTACCGCGACCAGCCTCATACTTTTTAGTGGCTTAGGAAATTATTTATAAATATTTAAATAACCTTTTTCTTTAGTTTCCAATGTAGCAACTCTTGAGTATTATTCTTACTCTATGTAGGAAAAATGTATTCAGTAGCTTTTTGCTCACTTTGCCCTAACAATTTGATAAGAAGCTTAAGGTGCTCATCTTGCCCCTTGTCCCCCTACTCCATCGGATGGCTGCATAAAAGCTTGGATTTGTTTGCGTCTTTTCGTGTTTCAACTCAAATTAAAAAAGTCTTTGAAAACACTTTTTTCCAGTTTTTATTCATGAATACTGTATATAATAACCAATATATTACTAGAAATTGTTCATCTTGATTTACCACGTCACAATCGATTATATACAGTCATGTTTTAGGCCTTAGAGTTAAACATATGGATGAAAAACAGCTTTTTAAAAGCCCTTTCAGAAAACGTCTTGCAGCTCTGAAATCTCAATTTCTAGAGGTTTGAGATATTCAGCAAACAGTTTTGTGATCAAATTTTACACAACTTCGCAGAAGAAACTATTCGTCTAGCAAGTCACGTTTAAAAATTAGGTATGGCGCCCTCTATACGGCGAAATTTGTAACTAATTCCATTACAGCATAAAGGACAGCAGTAAACAAAGCAACTTTCTAGAAGATATGGATAACATAGGACTTGAAAAAATAGTTTTGCCGTCCGTTTCATGATTTGGACACACTGTGCGACTGCTGCAAAAAATGTGACTGATGAATGAAATATGTTGTATCAGAAAAACGACTTGTTTGATTGAAATAGTGTCTTCAGCAAACTTGTAGGTAATAAAATTGCGATTCTAAAAAAATATGTACATTGTAAAAATATTTTTTTTTCTGGGCCAAATAGTCCAAATTGTCACAAAATCTAATATATCTCAAAAAGCACCTTTTTCTAAAATCTAATCTCTAATCTAATCTAATCTAATTTTTTTACATATTGAAGACGACAATTTTTATTACTATCTGTCAAAATTTGGTGATGGTAAAATGAAAAACAAAAAAGTTATGGACGTTTGAATATTTTGTCATTTTCACTCAGATTTTTTTTGGTGGTTTTTCTGTTATTGTTATAAATTAGGCCCTATTGAAATCTAATACGCGTAACTCAGCGACGATTCCCGCTATCAGACGGTTTTAAAAATCAGACGCGTAGAGAGAGCTAGTTTCTCTACATGCAGACGACATGACGTACAAATACGAAACTCGTTAGTTCGTTGCGATGACTTGGAATACTTTATCGCTTTCAAGTTTTGGATATTATTATCCAATAGTTTTCGCAGCTGCTTCGAACACTTTTTACCATGGAAAGGTCGAATACATTTAATTTTGTATGTAGTGTAATTCATATTGTTTGCTGGACCTTAAAACCAACAGTTATTTCACTTCACTACTTATTTATTCACTTCAAAACTTATATGTATAGTTTTATGTATAGTTGTTGCTACTGCTGAGATGCCAATAACCAAAAAGTAATAAAGTTACGCACTCGTATGCATTTTTGCAGAGGAACATACAAGCAAAAGCCGTGTTGCATGTGTAAGCGAGACATCATCTGCTGTGTTTGTATTGATGCAGCGATCTAATTCATTTTAGTCACGACAGTGTGTATTGTAAATCGACTGGAGATGAGGATAATTTTTCATTTGCCTTTTCAAGTAGTGAGTAAAAGTTTTGCAAGTAATTGTAACGGTTATTATTAGATACTCGTGATCTTCAAATATCTTAAAATAACAATATAGTTCACTCTCGAATTTCCCATATATTTCCGTGAAGACAGACAGGGAACACCCCCTCTTGTGATGAAAAAGGTAACTAAACTCATTGCACAGTGGTACAGTAAGGCAATTCAGGCGGACATGAGCTTTTCGTTGCGATTTTGGTTGCGGTTTAAAGCCATAGTTTTTTTTTATGTGAAAATGAAAATTAGGGTGGTGCTAAAATCAACGAAATAAAAACAAACTAACTTGTTTTTATTTGCATAAATAATTGTAAACATTCTTTGGCAAACTTGTAGATCAACTAATTCTAAGTAACTTTGTAAAAAACTTTTTTGTAGACATTAAATTTGGTTTCCAAAAACAGTATTTTCGCTCTATTTTTTTAATTCAAATTTGAAAACAAAGTTTTCTTCGGTAACTTTAATCGAAAATACGCCAATTTTGACGTTAAAACATTGTCGATATATTGTACAGATGAAGAGTTTTCACTATTTCTATTTTAAAAATAGGCCCTTTTAAAACATTGATGTCTACGTTTAGGGCAAACATAAATAATATTTTTTGGTATCATTTGAAAGAACAAATATCGTATAAATATTGTGAAGAAATACCGAAAGTTGCTTAAAATTAGTTGATCTACAACTATGCCGATGAATGTATACATTTATTTCTGCAAATAAAAAAGTTAGTTTTTTTATTTAGTCGATTTCTGGACCACCTTATTTTCATTTGCACATAAAAAATAGACTAAATATAAAAAAACAAGTTCTTAAAAAAAATTTACTCCAAAACCACAAAATCGCATCGAAAAACTCATGTCCGCCTACATTGCCTTACTGTATCACTGTGCATTGTTGTTGAATTTCTGTGAGCGTGTGACATTCTCACACACGAAACAAAATTTACTCAATTTTAGCTTTAGTTGACTCAATTTCATACTTTCACAGAAAAAAATATGTTGTAGATTTCGTGCGTATATTGTTTGTATGTAAAACTAACGCCATTCCGGGAGTTAAATATTGTTAATACAGTAATCACCCGATTATATCAGTACCCGATTTTATCACATTTTTCACCCGATTTTATCATCATGAAACATTTCATTAAAAAAATGTCAGGGTGAACTGATTTTCTATTACGCTTCAATATTTAAGATATTTTTCATAATTCTGTGTATCATTCTAAATGTAGTTTACATTAAAAATTCAACCGATGCACAATGTTACATTTTGCTGTTTTCGTGCGAACAATTGAATAGTGATACAAATGTTTATTATAACCGTATAATATGTTCGGAGAAGTTTCAAAATATTTGAAAACGCATCTTTTGATGTAGATAGCTGGGTGATCAATCCTCCTTAAAGTGAGATAGAATATTTACTTTTTCATTAGATAAAGATAGACGCTTGGTGTCTTAGGCAAAGTATTAGGTGATCTCAAAACAAGAAACTTTACAGAAGACATCATGTTTCAATCTCTTACATATTGCAAGCAACATAAAGTTTTCTATGAGAAGGCATTGAAAATCGTAGTTTACATTTTAAGATTTTTCTGGTTGCAATATGTGAGAGATATCAGCATGCTGTCTTCGGCAAAGTTTAGTGTTGTGAGAACATCTAATATTTTGCTGATGACACTGCACTACAAAAAAAGCAAGTTATTCATTTTACCAAGTCAAACAAAAACATGAACGGATAAAAAACTTAATTGTAATTTATTTGCAACTTTACATCGATTTTTTTAGGTTTTTTATTTTTTTAGGTTTGTTCAGAAAAGTTTTGGGCAACTGAATTATCTATCTAAAAAATTTTTAAAAAAGATAGTGATGATCGATTTTTTATAGTCACTTTTTGTTTTTGAATTTTTTTTTCAGTACAGGATCTTAAATTGAATTTTTTAAATATTTATTTTAAAAGACAACTTTTCTTTTTCTTTTTTCATTATTCAGATATATCGATTTATAAAAAAACAACTACAGCTTTTTCATATGTTTGTACAGATAAATTTTCCAAAAAAAAAAAACCGCTGATTTTACGTACCGTGCTGGATCGAAACCCGTACAGTATCGAAATCCGTACGCCTTGATGTTTTTCGTCAGTTCTAAGCATTATAAAAATGAAAATTCATATGATAGTTACATGTACAAACATACCTATACAGTTATTGATTTAACATCTTCAATAAAAAAAAAATTAAATTTCCCGATTTTATCACTTTCTCTATTTTATCACGCCGAAAATCATCAGGTTGTGATATAATCGGGTGATCACTGTATACTAGATGTAGCTAATCGAGGCTCGAATAAGAAATATTCAAATAATCAGGCCACGACATGCAAATGGTAAACTAATCCCAAGTTGCTATATACGTGTAACTTCCCTGTGTAACTTCACTAGCTCAGATCCATCACGGGAAGCAACTACGAAATGTGCGGCCGTCAAGCTGAAGCTCAATAATCAGGCCACGAAGTGTACAATTAAATGAATGTTTCAATTACCTCGTGAAAAAGATGAAAGGAGAAACCGCACAATGGTTGTCAATAGTCATATATGGTATTGTGCAACTTTAAGCTTAGATAACACTTGAAAGTTCTATCAATTTAATAATTTAAGTATGGATACATATAATGTTGTAATTGGTTTAAACGCTTCATTATATTATATATAAAAGATATTCAACAAAACAAACATAATTAGTGATAACAACTGTTATGCGAAAACTATTATTTAATATTTAGTTTTCTTCGTTTTGAAAGTATTTTTTGTTTTTTTTTATCCCTCCAAATTTTTTGCTCTCGAGTTCTTATCTTCGTTTCCATCACTTGCAGCTTTGCCTTAACCAGCATATTTATGTATTTACTAGCTGACCCGGCAAACTTCGTCCCGCCTATTTTTGTGTTTAATTTTATAATTTTCAACATTCCAAATTTATTGATTTCTTGCGATTGTTTATATCGTTTGAAATTATTGGTTTTATCGGAATGACAACATCCTCGACTTTTGCCTTTAGTACATCACCTCTATTCCGAAAACACTCATATTGGGTTGTATTCAGTTATTTTCGTTGTTTTCCAGAAACTAAAAGTGGTCATCTTCGAATTCAAGATGGTGTCCAGGGTCAATGCTTGGCTTCTATACATTATTTTGATTACGGAAATATTCATATGCAGTAGTATTCGGCTGTTTCCCAGAAGTTGCCATCTTACAATTCAAAATGGTGTCTGAGGTCAATTTTTAGCTCCATGCATCATTCTGGTTGAAAAAACTCTCGTATTGGGTGGCATTTGGTCCCTTTAAGCTATTTTCCAGAAACCGGAAGTCACCACCCTGGATTTTAAAATGGCATTTGGAGACAATTTCTGGCCCCTGAGCGTTATTCTGGTTTAAGAAACACCAATAATAGGTGTTATTTAGTGATTTTCGGCTGTTTTACAGAAACCGGAAGTCATCATCTTAGAATTCAAAATGGTGTCTGTGGTCGATTCTAGCTCCTGTGTATCATTCTGGTATCGAAGCATCTCATATTGGATGGAAATCGGCCGGTTGAGGAAATACCCACATTGGGTGGTATTTGGTCATATTCGGCAGTTTCCCATTCACCGGAAGTCGTCATTTTACAATTCATAATGTTGTCTGAGGTCGATTTGTAGCTTCAGTGCATCATAACAATCCCGGAAATACCCATAATGAGTGTTATTTGGTCTTTTGTCACTGTTGTTTGGAAACCGGAAGTCGCCGGCATTTGGAGACAATTTCTGGCCTCTGAGCATCATTCTGGTTAAAGAAACACCCATATTTAGTTGTTTTCGGGTCATTTTCGGCAGTTTTCCAGTCACCAAAAGTCGCCATTTTACAACTAAAAATGTTGCCTAAGGTCGATTTATGGTTTCAGTGCATCATCATGATTTCGGAAATACCCATATTGGGTGGTATTTGGTCATATCTCGCTACACTTTTCACTTTTTATTCACTTTCACTTTTTAATTCTATCACTTTTCACTTTTCACTTGCAAATACGTATTCCGGCACTGACATAGTGCCTTCGTCAGTGCTTATTTGGACTGTGGAGAAAATAGCGAAACCCCAAGAATTTTATACCTAATTAGGTAAACGACTGGGGCAAATTTTAACTCAGAAAACGTAAACAACTTGAGTTAGGTAGAGAAATGTGCGGCCTGGTGATCCATGCCTTGTCGGGGAGTTTTCGGTAGAAATTTAAAAAGCCAAGAGAAATGATTACCCTGATCTCTGCTAGGGAGGGTAGCTGGGTTTTGTTTGAAAATTTCTAAACTTTCTGCGACATCTAATTTCCAAGGGGATGTTACTGATCGAACTAGACTAATGTTGTCGGTAGTCATAGCGTGATCTTCATGAAATATATGTTCGGCTATTTTGGATATGAAATTATGAGTTATTCCTTTTTCTGAGTCTTTCTTAGCCTTTACAAGTTCTGAAGTATGTTCCTTAAACCGGATGTCTAAATTTCTTTTTGTTTGGCCAATGTAAACTTTATCACAATGTGGACATGCAACTTTATAAACACCCGCCCTATGTAATTTGTCAATAGTGTCTTTAGTAGACCCCAACGTTGTTTTCATTTGATTATTTCTACTACTGTAGATAAAATCGATACCAAATTTTCTAAATTTTTTACGAAGTTGACGAGTGAAACTGACGTCATATTCAACCACTACTCTTTTCCGATCTTCTGTTAGCGGAGTGAGTGTTGTGTGAGATTTCCTATGTTGGATTCGTTTCTTTTTGTCATAAATGGCTTGTATGGTTCTTCTGTTATATCCATTCTGCTCACCAATATCAAAAATATATTCCATTTCGTTTTTCTTACCTTCATTACTGAGAGGCAAAGATTCCATACGGTGGATCATATGGTGGAAAGAAGCCATTTTATGCTGGGAGGAGTGGTTAGAAGTGTTAGGTATTACCCGCTTAGTATGTGTGGGTTTCCTAAAGATTTCGAATTCAAAGTGGTTGGAGTTTTTAACAACGACTACATCTAAAAATTGAAGCCTGTTGTTTTGTTCAATTTCCAAAGTGAACTGGATATTTTTATGAAGACCATTCAAAATTCCCAAAAAACTTTCCAAGTCCCCCTGTTGTAAAATACAAAAAATATCATCAACATACCTCCACCAACGATCTGGTAAGCAGTCTTTTTCATTTAGTTTATTTTCCAAATGTGCCATAAAAAGCTCACATAAGAAAGGTGAAAGAGGATTCCCCATCGGTGCTCCTTTTGTTTGTTTGTAAAATTTCCCACGAAATGAAAAATAATTGTCTTCCATGCAAAGTCGAGTTAACTTCAAGTAACTGCGTACTTTAGTTTTCCAAGGGTTGTCACATTGTTGGGAAAGAAGCCAATCTTCCAAAAGATTTATAGCTTCTTTCACTGGAACACTCGGAAAAAGTGCTGTGACATCAAAAGAAACCATTATCTCGCCAGTGTTGATGCCCCCCGATGATTTTAAATTTTCAATTTAATTTCAACAAAAACTCCTGTGCTCTTAACAGATCGATTAGGAAATTTTTTCGGCATTGATTGAAATTCCTTGACTAACCATTTTGCCAATTTTTCTGTTGGTGCCCCCACCGCAGAAACGATTTCTCTCATTTCATTACCAGGTTTATGTACTTTAGGGAGACCCGTTATTCTAGGAAGAGAAGGGTTCGAAACACGAAGATTTTTCAAAGCGTCACCAAAAATAGGTTGGCATTCTTTGATAGTTTTTTCAAAGTTTTTCACCATGTCGGTAAGGGGGTTGACTCTCTGTTGCCTGTATGGACCATTATTAATTTTCTCCAACATTTGTTGATCGTAATCATTTTTGTTCAAAATAACAATTTTATTCCCCTTATCAGCTTTTAAATAAAAGACAGGTTTATTACATAATTCTTTGATTGTCTGTAAGTCTGTGCTATCATTTACAAGACGTGGACCTTTTTTTAAATTATCCAAGAAGGATGTGCGCACTTCACTAATTTGTGCGGTGGAAAAATTGCAACTGCCCATCCCACTTTCAATATCAATGATTGCCTGTTCAACATTTGGTTTAGAAGAAACAGCAAAGTTGAGGCCTTTGTTCAAAAGATTTTGTTGCTGTTGTGAGAATTCACACGAAGATCGATTGACCACAAAATTTTCTATATATTTTATCTTAGTTGTCATTTTACTACTCTTATTTCGTAAAAACAACTGGTTAATCTTTTTTGCACCCAATTTTCGTTTTCTTTCCCCCTCACACTGTTCTGCATCTTTTACTTTTGTTAGGAATTCTGGGAACCCAAAGGGAAACTCTTTGGCCAGTTTTAAATGAAGGGAGTAGCACTCTAAAGTGACTGGATTTAATTTACTATAAAGAAGTTTTATACTATTTTTTATCCATTCCAATTCCATCTTCTTAATCAGAAAAGGAGGAGTTAAAGTTCTAATTTTAATCTCATGACTTTTGGGAGTCAGTCGATATTTGACACATTTCTTTAGAAAAGCTGTGTCGTTATGAATTCTTGCTATTTTCTTCCTCAACCCCAAAAACTTATTTGGCTCAAAAGGCTTGGATGCCATGTTCAAATTTATTCACTTATGTTCGAGCGTCTTGATAGAAAAATTTTCACTACACTTTTCACTTTTTATTCACTTTCGCTATTTAATTCTATCACTTTTCACTTTTCACTTGCAAATACGTATTTCGGCACTGACATAGTGCCTTCGTCAGTGCTTATTTGGACTGTGGAGAAAATAGCGAAACCCCAAGAATTTTATACCTAATTAGGTAAACGACTGGGGAAAATTTTAACTCAGAAAACGTAAACAACTTGAGTTAGGTAGAGAAATGTGCGGCCTGGTGATCCATGCCTTATCTCGCTGTTTCTCAGAAACCGGAAGTCGCCATCTTGGATTTCAAAATGGTATTTAGAGACAATTTCTGGCCTCTGAGCGTCATTCTAGTTAAAGACACATCCATATTAGGTGGTATTTGGTCATTTTCGTCTTTTCCAATCACTGGAAGTTGCCATTTTACAAATCAAAATATTGTCGGAGGTCGACAAACGTACAAACCGTGGATTGCCTCAAAAAAATAAAATATTCGGCCGAGTCCACTTCACAATAAAATGTGCATTTTTTTTTTCAGTGTACCCATTAAGGTAATATTGTTGTCAAAAGTTAATCTTTTTCGCATGTCGTGTAGAACAAAATCAAAATCGAAAAGGTGACTAACGCTTCTGCCATTTTCAATTTTTCTTCATAATTTCACGTAAGTGAACTATATTGGTATTTAAGATATTTGCAAATATGTTAAATAACCGTTTTATTTTGGGAGACAAAACAAACAATGTTCATAAAACAAATGCATTTTATGATTACTGATAACTCAGTAGAAGGTTTAAAAAGTCGGAAAAATCTGCGAAAAAAAGTTAAAATGAAAATTCTCGCCAAACATGTGAAAAGGGCCCATGTGCCATATGTAAACATGCCACAATTTCACGTTTTTCAATAAATACAAGTTGAATCTACCCATACAAATAAGATTGTTTGATTAAGAGTAAATTCTTTTATCAATAAAGCTTATTGGTAAGCGCAGATTTCACTTGTATTAATCAAAAAACGAGAAAATTTGGCTTGTTTACATATGGCACATGGGCCCTTCTCACATGTTTGGCGAGAATTGTGATTTTCAGTGCCTTCTAATAGAAAAATCAATGTTGCTCGTAATACGTAAGAAATAGAAACATGATGTCTTCGGTCAAGCTTCTTGTTTTAAGATAATCTAAAACTTTGTCGAAGACACCTTGCGTCTATCTTATTCTGATTAAAAAGGAAATTTTTTATATCACTCATTGATAAATTGATCATTCATCTTTGTACATTAAAAGATGCAATTTTGAATATCCTGAAACTTCTTTGAACATACCTTAAGGCAAAAATCAATATATGAATCATTATTTAAAAAATTATACGCACAAACGGCAAAATAAAACACTGTGCAATGGAGATATTTAACTTCAGTGGCATTTTTGACAACATGCATAGTTTTCCATCACATGTAAAAACGCCAATATCTCAGCTCCCCGATAAGATATCAAGGATCTTTTTTCATGTAAATTTTTGTCCTGAATCCCGCTTTGCAGTTAAAAATTCAGTTCTTGATCAAAAAAAAATTTATATGTGTTTTGAAGGGTTTTATCTGAAAATTATGAGAAAATTTCACTTTTATGTGATGTTCAATTGGTTCTGTGAGTCTAATAATTGAATGCGATACTGAACTATACCATGCAAAACATTCAAAAACATTCCCACAAAAATAAAAATATATATGAAAAAACTTAGGAATCGAACAGATTTGAAAAAAGTGTAGAAGAGTGGTTTTGTAGCTTGAAAAAGTCATTTTTTTCATAAATCACGTTTGGGCAACCTGAAAACGATTTTTTAGAGAGTCGTAATATTGAGCACCTTGACTTTTTCAACATCGATTTTTTTGGGACAGCCTACTCCGCACTTGCTGCAGCGTGCCTTGTTGCAGCAGTAGGTGGCTGTATGACCAAACTGCTTGCAGTTTTGGCAATGCATGACCCGCGGTATAAACAGGCGTACAGGCAGACGAACCCTGTCCAAAGATATGTAGATCGGCAGTGCGGATCCGGGGAATGTCACCCGGAAGGAATCCGAAGGAAGGAATTTCTTCTTCCCTTCTTCGATGGATACTGAATGCAATTGCTTGACATACAGTATCTTTATATTTTTAATCAGGGGGTTCTTGAAACAGCCAACCCCGTGACGCAAAATGTCATCGACCGTGAGGTTTTCTTCGGTAACCACACCGTCGATCTCCACGTCCTTAGCAGGGATGTACACGCGGTACTCTCTTGTAAAGAGATCGTAGCTAGCACTTGCGTTTGCTTCAAGCTACTCACGACAACTCGTAGTTTGTTCGGCCTCACCTTCGTAATCTCGGTTACGGCCGAAAACTGTTTTGTCAGGTCTTTGCCAATTTGAAAGATATTCAATGGTTTCTTTATGAGCCGGAAGAAAACAACGTAGTGACCGCTAGCGGCATCTGGGTAAGCTTTTACCCGTATTTCCGGTACCCTTAGTACAGGGCTAGGTAGCGGCTATGGTACAGGGGAAGGTAAAGTAGAACTGCTGGGGGAATTTCTCCAATGTATTTGGCAGCTCCAAACTACTACACCTAAACAGTTTCAACTGGTATCAAGCAGCATTGCAAAGCGAGCGAGAAGCAAAACCATTCTCCTCCTTTCTGCTTGAGGACGAGACATATGCTACGCTTTTCAAGTCTTTTGCACACACGCTTTCGAGATACTTTTTCTTCTTCATGCATTCCTCTGAATAGTAGCAAGCACGCACCGACAGTATGAGTGAGAGACTAACAACACTGGTATCAAGTATGTACAGCAGGGGTGTCTCGCTCATTTCGTGAAGCAACGAGATATCGCCTTGCGCGTCGCAATCCGAACCGAAAGAGCAACCTGCAAATTGTATGTGACGTGTCTATAGTCTTGTCTCACATACATGGAAATTCTACGAGCGAGAGAGAAATTTCTCTCGTCGCTTGAGAAAAAAGCGCGTGCAGTCACTAATACACTCGACGTGAGAAATAAAGTGTCGGTATATGATACATATTCTGATTTCATTCTATGTCAATGTATTCGCAGTACAACTGTTGCGTTATGGGTTTCACACATTTATTGTGCGATTTCAGTGCAACATTTGTGCGAAACGGGAAGACACAATGATTGTACAAGACTTCAACTTTTGCGTGTAATACTACGTCTAAGGCTTATCCTTAAAACAAATATAATATTGCATTCACACTATTTTAAACCACACTTTTTCGACTTCCAGCCGCACCAATGCACCAAAAAATCTGAGTACACCATTCGATTCGTTATGGCGTCCAGAATCTCTGGTCAAAATTTCAAAATCATCGTACTTTTGAGTAATGCCCTTTTGAAGGTCGTAAAGTACAAAAAAGTGATATAAAAACGACGAAATACTTATTGTAAAGCACGTTTTCACCCACCATTTCATGAAATAACTTCCAAAATAGTTTCTACACATTACAAGGGTTATACATGGGTTAGACATGAACAATTGGTGAAAAGATTTATTTGAAAATCCCACAGTGCACAGTGGTCAAAATTCTAAAAACCGTGGTCACCTAGATTTGACTGTGAAAAATTGATTTTATGTACTCAATGTCTTCAGCAAAATTGTTTAATAGAACATGGTCTTACTTTTGGCGTTTTTAGTTTTTCGATCAATCCACCTAATAGTTAGATAAAAAAATATTTTGTTCTAATTTTCAATATACCAGATAGCTTCCATCAGCAAAGTTGTAGAAAATTTTAAAAGATAAACAATTGCTGAATACTACGATGTCCTATCTGTACGTTGGACACGACAAAATAGAGTTTTTTTGTGGAACACCACTCCTTAAAATCAGTTTTTTGTCTATAATTTTATCTATAATGGTCAAAACAATGCAAAATATTCTAAGATTTCATTCATTCGACTATAACATCCTGCAGGTAGTATACCGTAATTATTTTAGCAGATGTAAAACATTCCGAATAAAAATTAGTTAGAAATACTTCTAACCGATCTCCGAACAGCAGAAGAACAGAATAGAATTATAGAATAAACCCATAATAGAGCACATAGAGGTACTCAGGAAAATTTTGCCCAAATTAGCAGAGAATATTATTTTCCGAACATAAGAAAGACCATTAGAAAGTTTGTCCTTCTATGCAAAACATGTAACTCCGAAAAATACGAGAAACACCCGTATTAACCAACCCTGGCCGAAACACCCATCCCAAAAAAACCTTTGGATTTCTTACACGTAGACATTTTCATATGCCAACCAAATATTTTCATGACAGCAGTTGATAAATTGTCAAAATATGGTATATTGATTCCGATTAAATCTAGATCAATCCCAGATCTTCGATCAGTTTTCACAAAATTAATCTCAGCATATGGACCTCCGAAACTGGTGGTATGCGATAACGAACCGGCAATGAAATCGGTCGAAGTAAGAAGCATGGTTCATGATGCTGGCATTGATGTGTACTTTACACCACCTAATAAAAGTGAAGTGAACGGCGTTGTCGAGAGATTCCATTCAACCCTGAGCGAATTCTATCGATGCGTTCAGTCGAAACACGAAGAGTTGTCAGCTAAAGAACTGTTCAGAATAAGTCTTGCCTACTATAATAACACCATTCATTCAAGTACAAGTTAGAAGCCGAAAGAAGTATTCTTTGGACTCAAGGATGATGACGAGCGACCGCTGGATTCCGCCCGAATCATGGAAATTAGCAAGAAAATCTATGATGAAGCTGCTTTGGCGCTACAAGAGAAGCAGTCGAGAGACCTCCACTTCCACAAGGGAAGAGAACCGGAACTAGACCTAGAACCAGGCGAAACCGTTCTCGTTGCTAGACAAGGAATCAATGGCAAAACAAAGACGAAATTCAAGCCAAACAAGGTTGTTCTTAACCACAGAAAGACCTTCCAGGATCACACGGGAGGGAAATCCACAAGTCAAAATTCAGATGAAAACACAAAATGAAGTGACTCTGACCGATCTGACAATACACCCAGGACTGGTAGCCTTCCAGGAACGTGAGGCAAAAATAATTCAAAGACACCACCTACACTTACATATCGTCGAACTAAAGACATTTCAAAGTTGTATAACAAATTTAGAATACACTTTGAAATCTCTTGAAAATAGCGACAAAGCTGGAGAATTCCAAGAAATCCTGCAAATAAGAATGAACGGATTATTGGAATCCTTTAGTAAATTACAGGCGATAAGACGACATCGACGAGGACTTTTCACCCCACTAGGTACCTTCATCAAATCTTTCTCAGGAAACATGGACAACAACGATCTAGAAGACATTTTGACATTGAACGTACACAAAATAAAAACAAATGAACTCGTACATAACAATGAAAGACAGATACGAATCAACATTGACTTCAAGACAAAAATCAATTCTATAGTAAATCACGTTAATTCACAACAGATATTAGTTATGAAGGAAATTTCTGCTCTTAAAAATCATCTCTCAAATGATAAAAACTTACTGTTCAGGCAATCATTTCACAAGTTACCGTTCAACATAGATTTGCTAGAAAGGCAAACTAGAGATATATTTGAAAATGTCAAAATTCGGAATACTACCCAAGGCCATGCTTTCACAGAATGAAACCTTTTACATTTTGAAACTATTAGAAGAGCAAGAAATCAAAATAACCAATTTTGACCAAATCTACGAATATTTAGGAGCCAGTTCGCGAAGACCGCAACTAGGTCTTGTTTCGAAGTTCTCCGATCAGACTGAAACTTCCAGGGTTTGTTTATCTATATAATAGAACAATGTTTTGCATTATGTCAGATTTTTTGAAAAGTGGGGTAAAAAAGCACGTCAAAAATTGATGTCCAAAAATTGCTAAAAACTTAAAATTGATATAACATTGTGAAATCTGAATAGATTTTCATGAAAATTGGCATGTTTATTCTACTTTAAAAAGGGAACAAAATGAAATTCAATGGAAGTTGCTATCAAGAATACATGATGAGATATTCGCATTTTTCTAAAACAATAAGGTGATTTTCACACCAGTTTTTCTCTTGCCAACAGATCTAGGATTGAAATCCAAATAATACGTTTTGTAGTGCAACTCAAGAGCTTACATTAGATATATTTCAAAAATGCGCCGTTATGAAGATGCCAGAGAAAATCCAGTTTTTCTATAACATGTTATAGACCATTATTTCGAACCCATTGTGCGAGAAGCGAAGCTCCGTTTTGTATCGTTGTTCTTCCGTTGGGCTATGGTTTTCGGGTTATGTTTGTTTATGGACTAATGCAATAGTTTGAAGAATTCTAGGGTTTTGGAAAAGGGGTTAGTGGGGTAAACAGGCTTTTCAAAATCTTATACATATTCAGAAACTGCTCAAATCGTAAATAATTACGCACTAATGCAATAGTTTGCGGAAATTGAGGTTTTTGGAAAAGGGGTTAGTGGGGTAAACCGGCTCTTCAAAATCTTGTTCTGAATACACTGCTCAATCCGCAAAATCGGCTTATTCCTGAAGTTACACGATGAAATGAGAGGTTGGTTCTGGTTTTTTGCTCTACCGATAAATACATGTCTGGTTTGAATTGCCTTATTCCTGCAGAAGGGTGTACTTTTGACCTCATTCCTTCATGAGCATCTTCCGGCGAAGCTTTTTTCCTTATGGTAATTTAATTTTTAAAGGGCACATTAAAAAAAAAAGCTCAACAAAAAGTATCGCGTGGCTTTGTTGACATTCGTTCATTCTCTTGTTGGCTTCAAAATAACCTCTCATTCCATGGTGTAACTTCTAATGTAAGCCGAGAGTAATTATTTTACGATTTGAGCAGTTTCTGAATATAAGATTTTGAAGAGCCAGTTTACCCCACTAACCCCTTTTCCAAAAACCTCAAATTCTTCAAACTATTACATTTTTTATTTATTCTCGCTTATTTTTCGTCGGTCTAGTTCCGCCACTGTTGTGGCCAATCACCGACGCCCAGGGAGACGACTCCACACCCAGGACCCTAACTCACGACCCGTTTATTAACGGACTTCCTCATGCGATGGAAGGCGTGATCCCAGAGATTTTTCGCCTCAGAAAATCTCCCGGTGTCGGCTAGGATTGAATCTAGACCAGTTGGGTTGGTTGTGAGTGGATCACGCCACCTCACAACTATCGACACCTATGTCGGCGGTGAAACTATTACAATAGTCCATAAGCAAACATAACCTGAAAACTATAGCTTAATGGAAGAACAATGACGCAAAACGGAATTTCGCTTCTCGCACAATGGGTAAGAAATGATGGTCAATGACATGTTATAGAAAAACTGGATTTTTTCAGGCATCTTCATAACGGCGCATTTTTCGAATATATCTAATGGAAGCTCTTGAGTTGCACTATAAAACGTTTTATTTGGATTTTAATCCTAGATCTGTTGGCGCGAGAAAAACTGCTGTGAAAATCACCTTATTGTTTTAGAAAAATGCGAATATCTCATCATGTATTCTTGATAGCAACTTCCAATGACTTTCATTTTGTTCCCTTTATAAAGTAGAATAAACATGCCAATTTTCATGAAAATCGATTCAGTTTTAACAAAGTTATATCAATTTTAAGTTTTTAGGAATTTTTGGACATCAATTTTTACGTGCTTTTTTACCCCACTTACCCCTTTTCAAAAAATCTGACATTATGCAAAACATTGTTCTATTATATGCATAAACAAACCCTGGAAGTTTCAGTCCGATCGGAGAACCTCGATACAACCTCCCTTGTAAAGGTCTTTGCGGTTCTCGCGAACTGGCTCTTATAATTATAATTGTAACCAATTTCAAAACAGCTTTACTTGGAAAAAATGTAACTTTTGCTTCAGAATCAGGCTGTCAGATAGTAGAACAGTATAGGATGTGTAGGGAAAGGGACCTCATCGACATCAGCAACGACCCATGCATCTCGAATGCACTACAAGGCACCAAAGCAACCTGCGACTACAAAAAACTAAGGAACAGAACGGAGATTAAGCAGATTGACGGTTATACGGTAATCATCAAAAACATAATCGATCCGATCACCATAAGCTCTGAAGAATGTGGCTTGACCAAAAGACAGATAACCGGAACAATAATGGCTACTTTCAAAAAATGTTTACTGATCATCAATGGCACACAATATAAAGACGAAACCACCGTGAGCCAACACGAATTGACGCTCATTCCTATGTTTGGAATAAATATCCAAGAAAGGAAATCTACCCCAGAGTTCGATTTAGAACAACTTACTACAATGCACATTACAAACCGCCAACATGTACACCAACTAGAAATACACCAAGCAACATTCCAAAAACTATCCGTCGGTAGTCTAATCCTAGTATTAGCATTACTTGTCATTCTAGCCATGCGCCTTTGGAAGCTATCCAACCATGGACCAAACAAACCATGTCCTTCCACAGTTTCCACGATTCAAATCGGAACATCATCTAATCAAGATTCGGGACGAATCTTTTCGTAGGATGGAGTACTTAACGACAGAATCGTTCCAACACCAAAAACCAGGCCACCCACGAGGCGCAGCGTCATCGGAATCGATGCTATTTCCAAACCGAGCAACGTGTTTGACTTCCGTTCTGCGAACGTAAGCAATACCACGCAACCAACGTTACCTGCGACGACACCGAGAACGACGACCAATTTCAAGGATGCGACATTAGCAGTTTTAGACAGCATAGGGCCAGTGCAGTGATGCCACATATGCAGATTTATCTGTATTTATACAGATTATTTACGTATTTTTCATACAGATAGCTGCATATACAGATTACAGATTTTCTGGAAATAATGCAGATTTTTTTGGTTTTTATTAGGTCGTCTATAAAACTTTTTGATACTGTTGAAAAACAATTTTAAGCATAAATGCTGAGGAGGTTTAATATATTTGTTTGTTACGTGTACCCGTGTGTATCAATGACTCGCCGGAATTATGTTAAACAAGTTATTTCGCGTTTTTTTTAAGAAGGATATGTTCAGTACATATGCAGATTCTCATACAGATAATTGAGTTTTACCAAAATGGCAAGATTTTCTTAGTCTCAAAATGCAGATGAAAATGAGGCATCACTGGGCCAGTGAGGAATATTCGATAATAAATCAGTTCAGTTTTAGCAGTTAAAGAGTGCTTTAGTTTTCAAAAACCCGTCCGAATTTAATGTTAAGTTGAGTGGCACAGTTGGTAGGGTCCGCGAGTGTTAGCGGAAAATTATTGTGACGACTATAGATTTCTCGGACAAAGAAAACCATTGCGATTAAGTGTAGATTTCTCGAGCATCGAAAATCATTGTAGTACAGTGCAGATTTCTCGCGATCATTCGTGTACGCCGCGCATCTTAATAGATCTCATCCGGGAAACCGCCCACGAAGTGATATCGTAGATTCGAGGTGAGTCTATTTAATCTTAAGATTGTAACCAACTGAGTGAAAAAGTGTTAATTATAATCAAGAAATCTTAAAAAGTGCTACAATAATAATATTTAAAGTGCAATCGTAATCGAATCAGAATTAATCATTGAAGCGTAACGTATTGTAGTGTAATTTTATCGAATCAAATCAATCAATCGTGGATAGTTTTTCGATACTGAATATTTAAGAATGTAATTAAAAACGTAGAGCCATGGTATTTCAATACCCACATCGGTGATTTCCTGTGATTTCCAACAAAAGTAGATTTTATGAGTAGAAGCGATAGATTTAACAAGAATAGAGACATGGCTCACGTACAAATAGAACAGTTGCAACTAGAGATCACCGCTCTAACAAAAAGATTGAACGCGAGAGAGAGACAGCTAGCTCAACTGGGCCATCAGGGGCAAATACAAGCTACGCAGATGCAAACCCAGTTACAAGAGGTGCTTCAAAAACTAGAAAATAGGGAGCAAGAAATTGCAACAAAATTTAGCCGAAATTCCCGACGAACAAATCCCCATGCCTACGGACGATCTCGCGCGCGGTAGAGTGCCCGACATTGTGAAAGGTCTTCCCCAATATTCTGGAAGTCCATTTCAACTTAGTACCTGGACTCAGTCCGTTGAAAGAATTTTACATCATTTCAAATCTCTTGAGAAAACAGATATTTAACAATTGTGGTTGCAAGAGATTCGCAACAAAATCGTTGGCGAGGCTGGTGATATGCTAGCCTCGAACGGAATTCCTTTAGACTGGTCAGCGATAAAAGCTCAATTAGTTTTATTATGCGGTGACAAACGGGAGTTATCCACTTTAATGCAAAAATTATTTTCCTTGCGTCAAGATAGACAATCTGTAAACGAATTCTATTCCAGTATCTCTTGTGGCCTGGTCTTTGACTGCCTATAGCTTCAAAGTTTGTGTTTTGTCAGTGTGTCTTTTAAAGATTACCTGGAAGTTAACTTACATCAGTCTTTCTCAAGACTACCTATTTCTTTCTTTCTCAATACTTGCAATTTGATATTATTCTTGAACTTTTTTCGTATCACCTGAAATGGCAGGACGAAAAAAGAAACCACGCATCGCTACGGGGAGGAAAAGAGAGGCATCTCTTTCTGAAACTAGCTTATGCAGTGAAAATTTATATGATATTCTGCCTGAGCAAGAAGCCGGCGAAATTGGAATGTTCGAAAGTAAAACTATTCAAGGTGAAATTTCTGTAAAAAAGGAGAAAGTTCCACCTATTGTGGTAACTATTGCTTCTGAATTTAATATTTTTAAAAGAGAACTTTCTACGTTTCTCTCCGACGTCAAAGTTACCTATCAAATTGGCCGAAGAGGCGAATGCCGTTTACTGGCCCAAACATTGAAAGATTGGAATCGTCTTATTCAGTATTTAACTGAAAAGATGTGTAATTTTTTTACATATGATACGAAGAGCGCCAAGCCGTTCAAGTTCGTATTGCAAGGTCTCACCAACGATCAAACCGTTGATGAGATCAAAATTACTTTGACAGAATTACTTGGTATAGCCCCTACACAAGTAATTCTGATGAAACAAAAATCACGAGGCGAAAACAGTCAGCGAACTGGAATTATTTAATTCATTTTAACCGCAGTGAGGTTAATAACTTAAATTTTTTTGAAAAAGCACATGCTTTATATAACGTGCGTGTAAAATGGGAATTATATCGAAAGTTTGGCGGAGATGAAAAGCATATCACCCAATGCCGTGTTTGCCAACGTTATGGTCATGGTTCAAAGTTTTGTAACATGGAGCAAAAATGCCTCATTTGTGGAGACTTTTCTCACAAAAATGACACATGCCCTGTGAAAGAGAGTAAAAGAGAGTAAAGCCATGGTTCAAAGTTTTGTAACATGGAGCAAAAATGCCTCATTTATGGAGACTCTTCTCACAAAAAGGACACATGCCCTGTGAAAGAGAGTAAAAATTTTCGCTGTGCGAATTGTAACGGCAACCATATGTCGAATTTTTATCAATGCCCAGCCCGTTTAGCAATTGTTAAGGCAAGGCAAGGTAAACAAAATTCAAAACAAACTTCAAAACAAAATTCTCCAAGCGTACCAGTGACGCATAGTTTACCTACTCCTTTGCATACCCGTTTAACTTATGCACAGGTTACAGGTAGTTCGAACATTATACCGCCTAGTGTTGGTAGTTCGAAAATGACCGTTAATATGGGTAAGCAAAACACGATAGAAAATAATTGTACACCTATTACTCCAGCTAACATTGCTGCCGAAAATATTTTTTCTAATGTCAACTGCCTGCGGCCTATTACGGCAGGTAAACTTTCTTTTTTGCAACAGGCAATGTTCGATCTTATGAACGCCATGTTGCAGGCAAAATCAATGTTTGAAGCCATTCAAATAGGCACAAATTTCATTATTAAAATTGTTTCTAATTTAAAATTTAGCAATGATTTTAAATAAAACAATTAAAATATTAAATTGAAATGCTCGCTCATTGAAGGCCAATGAGAATGAGCTTTTTAATTTTTTAACAGTAAATAATGTGCATATTGCAATTATTACTGAAACATTTTTGAAACCTAACATAAAATTAAAATATGATCCAAATTACGTGGTTCATAGGTATGATAGGATTCAGGGTTCCGGCGGTGGAGTTGCAATTGTTATTCATCGCCGAATTAAACATCGTGCTCTTCCCCATCTTGAGACGAAAGTTATTGAAACTTTGGGAATTGAAGTTCAAACTGAACTTGGGATTTTATTTATTGCCGCAGCATATTTACCATTTCAATGCACACGCGAGCACAAAAATTATTTTAAAGGTGATTTACAAAAACTCACCAGAAATCGTTCGAAATTTTTTATAATCGGCGATTTTAACGCTAAACATCGTTCATGGAATAATTCTCAAAGTAATTCCAATGGCAAAAATTTATTCAATGATTGTTCTTCAGGATACTATTCTATTTTGGCTCCGAATAGTCCTACATGCTTTTCTTCTGTAAGAAACCCTTCAACAATTGATTTGGTGCTTACAGATCAAAGTCATGTATGTAGTGATTTGATCACACATGCTGACTTTGATTCTGACCATCTTCCAATAACTTTTTCTTTATCACATGAATCAGTTTTAAACCCTATGAGCTCTGTTTTTAATTATAACAAGGCTAATTGGGAAAGATACAAAACTCATATTGAGAGTAATTTCAATAATGAGCTTGATTTGCAAAACGAAGTGAATATTGATTCCGCTTTGGAAGCATTATTATGTGCAATTGTTGATGCCAGGAATTATTCTGTTCCAAAGGCACAAATGAAATTTGATTCACCAATAATTGACGAAAATCTTCAACTTCTAATTCGTTTGAAAAATGTCCGCAGACGTCAATATCAACGTTCTCGTGACCCTGTTTTTAAAACTATTTATAAAGATTTTCAGAAAGAGATTAAACATAGATTTACTCTTCTGAGAAATCAAAATTTTGAGACTAAAGTTGAAAAATTGAAACCATATTCAAAACCTTTTTGGAAGCTGTCGAAGATTCTTAAGAAACCTTCAAAGCCTATTCCAGTTTTAAAAGATGGTGAACGTTTTCTTGTATCCAATGAACAAAAGGCTCAAAGACTTGCATTCAACCCTGAGCGAATTCTATCGATGCGTTCAGTCGAAACACGAAGAGTTGTCAGCTAAAGAACTGTTAAGATTAAGTCTTGCCTACTATAATAACACCATTCATTCAAGTACAGGTTAGAAGCCGAAAGAAGTATTCTTTGGACTCAAGGATGATGACGAGCGACCGCTGGATTCCGCCCGAATCATGGAAATTAGCAAGAAAATCTATGATGAAGCTGCTTTGGCGCTACAAAAGAAGCAGTCGAGAGACCTCCACTTCCACAAGGGAAGAGAACCGGAACCAGACCTAGAACCAGGCGAAACCGTTCTCGTTGCTAGACAAGGAATCAATGGCAAAACAAACGCGAAATTCAAGCCATACAAGGTTGTTCTTAACCACAGAAAGACCTTCCAGGATCACACGGGAGGGAAGATCCACAAGTCAAAAATCAGATGAAAACACATAAATAAAATTTTTCTCAACATTCATAACAATATTTTCTTTATCATTCTAGATGTTCAACATTATCATACTACTCATTGGCTTCACAAGGTTCATCCAGGCTGAAGTGACTCTGACCGATCTGACAAGACACCCAGGACTGGTAGCCTTCCAGGAACGTGAGGCAAAAATAATTCAAAGACACCACCTACACTTACATATCGTCGAACTAAAGACATTTCAAAGTTGTATAACAAATTTAGAATACACTTTGAAATCTCTTGAAAATAGCGACAAAGCTGGAGAATTCCAAGAAATCCTGCAATTAAGAATGAACGGATTATTGGAATCCTTTAGTAAATTACAGGCGATAAGACGACATCGACGAGGACTTTTCACCCCACTAGGTACCTTCATCAAATCTTTCTCAGGAAACATGGACAACAACGATCTAGAAGACATTTTGACATTGAACGAACACAAAATAAAAACAAATGAACTCGTACATAACAATGAAAGACAGATACGAATCAACATTGACTTCCAGACAAAAATCAATTCTATAGTAAATCACGGTAATTCACAACAGATATTAGTTATGAAGGAAATTTCTGCTCTTAAAAATCATCTCTCAAACGATAAAAACTTACTGTTCAGGCAATCATTTCACAAGTTACTGTTCAACATAGATTTGCTAGAAAGGCAAACTAGAGATATATTTGAAAATGTCAAAATTCGGAATACTACCCAAGGCCATGCTTTCACAGAATGAAACCTTTTACATTTTGAAACTATTAGAAGAGCAAGAAATCAAAATAACCGATTTTGACCAAATCAACGAATATTTAGGAGCCAGTTCGCGAAGACCGCAACTAGGTCTTGTTTCGAAGTTCTCCGATCAGACTGAAACTTCCAGGGTTTGTTTATCTATATAATAGAACAATGTTTTGCATTATGTCAGATTTTTTGAAAAGGGCTAAGTGGGGTAAAAAAGCACGTCAAAAATTGATGTCCAAAAATTGCTAAAAACTTAAAATTGATATAACATTGTGAAATCTGAATAGATTTTCATGAAAATTGGCATGTTTATTCTACTTTAAAAAGGGAACAAAATGAAATTCAATGGAAGTTGCTATCAAGAATACATGATGAGATATTCGTATTTTTCTAAAACAATAAGGTGATTTTCACACCAGTTTTTCTCTTGCCAACAGATCTAGGATTGAAATCCAAATAATACGTTTTGTAGTGCAACTCAAGAGCTTACATTAGATATATTTCAAAAAATGCGCTGTTATGAATATGCCAGAGAAAATCCAGTTTTTCTATAACATGTTATAGACCATTATTTCGAACCCATTGTGCGAGAAGCGAAACTCCGTTTTGTATCGTTGTTCTTCCATTGGGCTATGGTTTTCGGGTTATGTTTGTTTATGGACTAATGCAATAGTTTGAAGAATTCTAGGTTTTTGGAAAGGGGTTAGTGGGGTAAACAGGCTTTTCAAAATCTTATACATATTCAGAAACTGCTCAAATCGTAAATAATTACGCACTAATGCAATAGTTTGCGGAAATTGAGGTTTTTGGAAAAGGGGTTAGTGGGGTAAACCGGCTCTTCAAAATCTTGTTCTGAATACACTGCTCAATCCGCAAAATCGGCTTATTTCTGAAGTTACACGATGAAATGAGAGGTTAGTTCTGGTTTTTTGTTCTACCGATAAATACATGTCTGGTTTGAATTGCCTTATTCCTGCAGAAGGGTGTACTTTTGACCTCATTCCTTTATGAGCATCTTCCGGCGAAGCTTTTTTCCTTATGGTAATTTAATTTTTAAAGGGCACATTAAAAAAAAAAGCTCAACAAAAAGTATCGCGTGGCTTTGTTGACATTCGTTCATTCTCTTGTTGGCTTCAAAATAACCTCTCATTCCATGGTGTAACTTCTAATGTAAGCCGAGAGTAATTATTTTACGATTTGAGCAGTTTCTGAATATAAGATTTTGAAGAGCCAGTTTACCCCAATAACCCCTTTTCCAAAAACCTCAAATTCTTCAAACTATTACATTTTTTATTTATTCTCGCTTATTTTCCGTCGGTCTAGCTCCGCCACTGTTGTGGCCAATCACCGACGCCCAGGGAGACGACTCCACACCCAGGACCCTAACTCACGACCCGTTTATTAACGGACCGGCGCCAACGGCTTTACTTCCTCATGCGATGGAAGGCGTGATCCCAGAGATTTTTCGCCTCAGAAAATCTCCCGGTGTCGGCTAGGATTGAATCTAGACCAGTTGGGTTGGTTGTGAGTGGATCACGCCACCTCACAACTATCGACACCTATGTCGGCGGTGAAACTATTACAATAGTCCATAAACAAACATAACCTGAAAACTATAGCTTAATGGAAGAACAATGACGCAAAACGGAATTTCGCTTCTCGCACAATGGGTAAGAAATGATGGTCAATGACATGTTATAGAAAAACTGGATTTTCTCAGGCATCTTTATAACGGCGCATTTTTCGAATATATCTAATGAAAGCTCTTGAGTTGCACTATAAAACGTATTATTTGGATTTTAATCCTAGATCTGTTGGCGCGAGAAAAACTGCTGTGAAAATCACTTATTGTTTTAGAAAAATGCGAATATCTCATCATGTATTCTTGATAGCAACTTCCAATGACTTTCATTTTGTTCCCTTTATAAAGTAGAATAAACATGCCAATTTTCATGAAAATCGATTCAGTTTTCACAAAGTTATATCAATTTTAAGTTTTTAGGAATTTTTGGACATCAATTTTTTACGTGCTTTTTTACCCCACTTACCCCTTTTCAAAAAATCTGACATTATGCAAAACATTGTTCTATTATATGCATAAACAAACCCTGGAAGTTTCAGTCCGATCGGAGAACCTCGATACAACCTCCCTTGTAAAGGTGGTTGCGGTTCTCGCGAACTGGCTCTTAGAGGTTCACACATTACACAACGAAACACATATAATTTTCGCGATTCAAATCCCACAATTTCATAGAGGAAATTTTCTGTACGTATTATTCGAAAACATTCCAAAAAACAACAAGATAATTGTAACCAATTTCAAAACAGCTTTACTTGGAAAAAATGTAACTTTTGTTTCAAAATCAGGCTGTCAGATAGTAGAACAGTATAGGATGTGTAGGGAAAGGGACCTCATCGACATCAGCAACGACCCATGCATCTCGAATGCACTACAAGGTACCAAAGCAACCTGCGACTACAAAAAACTAAGGAACAGAACGGAGATTAATCAGATTGACGGTTATACGGTAATCATCAAAAACATAATCGATCCGATCACCATAAGCTCTGAAGAATGTGGCTTGACCAAAAGACAGATAACCGGAAGAATGGCTACTTTCAAAAAATGTTTACTGATCATCAATGGCACACAATATAAAGACGAAACCACCGTGAGCCAACACGAATTGACGCTCATTCCTATGTTTGGAATAAATATCCAAGAAAGGGAATCTACCCCAGAGTTCGATTTAGAACAACTTACTACAATGCACATTACAAACCGCCAACATGTACACCAACTAGAAATACACCAAGCAACATTCCAAAAACTATCCGTCGGTAGTCTAATCCTAGTATTAGCATTACTTGTCATTCTAGCCATGCGCCTTTGGAAGCTATCCAACCATGGACCAAACAAACCATGGACCAAACAAACCATGTCCTTCCAGCAATACCACGCAACCAACGTTACCTGCGACGACACCGAGAACGACGACCAATTTCAAGGATGCGACATTAGCAGTTTTAGACAGCATAGGGCCAGTGCAGTGATGCCACATATGCAGATTTATCTGTATTTATACAGATTATTTACGTATTTTTCATACAGATAGCTGCATATACAGATTACAGATTTTCTGGAAATAATACAGATTTTTTTAGTTTTTATTAGGTCGTCTATAAAACTTTTTGATACTGTTGAAAAACAATTTTAAGCATAAATGCTGAGGAGGTTTAATATATTTGTTTGTTACGTGTACCCGTGTGTATCAATGACTCGCCGGAATTATGTTAAACAAGTTATTTCGCGTTTTTTTTTTAAGAAGGATATGTTCAGTACATATGCAGATTCTAATACAGATAATTGAAATTTTACCAAAATGGCAAGATTTTCTTAGTCTCAAAATGCAGATGAAAATGAGGCATCACTGGGCCAGTGAGGAATATTCGATAATAAATCAGTTCAGTTTTAGCAGTTAAAGAGTGCTTTAGTTTTCAAAAACCCGTCCGAATTTAATGTTAAGTTGAGTGGCACAGTTGGTAGGATGCGCTAAGTGTCCGCGAGTGTTAGCGGAAAATTATTGTGACGACTATAGATTTCTCGGACAAAGAAAACCATTGCGATTAAGTGTAGATTTCTCGAGCATCGAAAATCATTGTAGTACAGTGTAGATTTCTCGCGATCATTCGTGTACGCCGCGCATCTTAATAGATCTCATCCGGGAAACCGTCCACGAAGTGATATCGTAGATTCGAGGTGAGTCTATTTAATCTTAAGATTGTAACCAACTGAGTGAAAAAGTGTTAATTATAATCAAGAAATCTTAAAAAGTGCTACAATAATAATATTTAAAGTGCAATCGTAATCGAATCAGAATTAATCATTGAAGCGTAACGTATTGTAGTGTAATTTTATCGAATCAAATCAATCAATCGTGGATAGTTTTTCGATACTGAATATTTAAGAATGTAATTAAAAACGTAGAGCCATGGTATTTCAATACCCACATCGGTGATTTCCTGTGATTTCCAACAAAAGTAGATTTTATGAGTAGAAGCGATAGATTTAACAAGAATAGAGACATGGCTCACGTACAAATAGAACAGTTGCAACTAGAGATCACCGCTCTAACAAAAAGATTGAACGCGAGAGAGAGCCAGCTAGCTCAACTGGGCCATCAGGGGCAAATACAAGCTACGCAGATGCAAACCCAGTTACAAGAGGTGCTTCAAAAACTAGAAAATAGGGAGCAAGAAATTGCAACAAAATTTAGCCGAAATTCCCGACGAACAAATCCCCATGCCTACGGACGATCTCGCGCGCGGTAGAGTGCCCGACATTGTGAAAGGTCTTCCCCAATATTCTGGAAGTCCATTTCAACTTAGTACCTGGACTCAGTCCGTTGAAAGAATTTTACATCATTTCAAATCTCTTGAGAAAACAGATATTTATCAATTGTGGTTGCAAGAGATTCGCAACAAAATCGTTGGCGAGGCTGGTGATATGCTAGCCTCGAACGGAATTCCTTTAGACTGGTCAGCGATAAAAGCTCAATTAGTTTTATTATGCGGTGACAAACGGGAGTTATCCACTTTAATGCAAAAATTATTTTCCTTGCGTCAAGATAGACAATCTGTAAACGAATTCTATTCCAGTATCTCTTGTGGACTGGTCTTTGTGTTTGTGTTTTGTCAGTGTGTCTTTTAAAGATTACCTGGAAGTTAACTTACATCAGTCTTTCTCAAGACTACCTATTTCTTTCTTTCTCAATACTTGCAATTTGATATTATTCTTGAACTTTTTTCGTATCACCTGAAATGGCAGGACGAAAAAAGAAACCACGCATCGCTACGGGGAGGAAAAGAGAGGCATCTCTTTCTGAAACTAGCTTATGCAGTGAAAATTTATATGATATTCTGCCTGAGCAAGAAGCCGGCGAAATTGGAATGTTCGAAAGTAAAACTATTCAAAGTGAAATTTCTGTAAAAAAGGAGAAAGTTCCACCTATTGTGGTAACTATTGCTTCTGAATTTAATATTTTTAAAAGAGAACTTTCTACGTTTCTCTCCGACGTCAAAGTTACATATCAAATTGGCCGAAGAGGCGAATGCCGTTTACTGGCCCAAACATTGAAAGATTGGAATCGTCTTATTCAGTATTTAACTGAAAAGATGTGTAAATTTTTTACATATGATACGAAGAGCGCCAAGCCGTTCAAGGTCGTATTGCAAGGTCTCACCAACGATCAAACCGTTGATGAGATCAAAATTACTTTGACAGAATTACTTGGTATAGCCCCTACCCAAGTAATTCTGATGAAACAAAAATCACGAGGCGAAAACAGTCAGCGAACTGGAATTATTTAATTCGTTTTAACCGCAGTGAGGTTAATAACTTAAATTTTTTTGAAAAAGCACATGCTTTATATAACGTGCGTGTAAAATGGGAATTATATCGAAAGTTTGGCGGAGGTGAAAAGCATATCACCCAATGCCGTGTTTGCCAAAGTTATGGCCATGGTTCAAAGTTTTGTAACATGGAGCAAAAATGCCTCATTTGTGGAGACTCTTCTCACAAAAATGACACATGCCCAGTGAAAGAGAGTAAAAGAGATTAAAGCCATGGTTCAAAGTTTTGTAACATGGAGCAAAAATGCCTCATTTGTGGAGACTCTTCTCACAAAAAGGACACATGCCCTGTGAAAGAGAGTAAAAATTTTCGCTGTGCGAATTGTAACGGCAACCATATTTCGAATTTTTATCAATGCCCAGCCCGTGTAGCAATTGTTAAGGCAAGGCAAGGTAAACAAAATTCAAAACAAAATACTCCAAGCGTACCAGTGACGCATAGTTTACCTACTCCTTTGCATACCCGTTTAACTTATGCACAGGTTACAGGTAGTTCGAACATTATACCGCCTAGTGTTGGTAGTTCGAAAATGACCGTTATGGGTAAGCAAAACCAGCTAGAAAATAATTGTACACCTATTACTCCAGCTAATATTGCTGCCGAAAATATTTTTTCTAATGTCAACTGCCTGGGGCCTATTACGGCAGGTAAACTTTCTTTTTTGAAACAGGCAATGTTCGATCTTATGAACGCCATGTTGCAGGCAAAATCAATGTTTGAAGCCATTTAAATAGGCACAAATTTCATTATTAAAATTGTTTCTAATTTAAAATTTAGCAATGATTTTAAATAAAACAATTAAAATATTAAATTGGAATGCTCGCTCATTGAAGGCCAATGGGAATGAGCTTTTTAATTTTTTAAAAGTAAATAATGTGCATATTGCAATTATTACTGAAACATTTTTGAAACCTAACATAAAATTAAAATATGATCCAAATTACGTGGTTCATAGGTATGATAGGATTCAGGGTTCCGGCGGTGGAGTTGCAATTGTTATTCATCGCCAAATTAAACATCGTGCTCTTCCCCATCTTGAGACGAAAGTTATTGAAACTTTGGGAATTGAAGTTCAAACTGAACTTGGGATTTTATTTATTGCCGCAGCATATTTACCATTTCAATGCACACGCGAGCACATAAATTATTTTAAAGGTGATTTACAAAAACTCACCAGAAATCGTTCGAAATTTTTTATAATCGGCGATTTTAACGCTAAACATCGTTCATGGAATAATTCTCAAAGTAATTCCAATGGCAAAAATTTATTCAATGATTGTTCTTCAGGATACTATTCTATTTTGGCTCCGAATAGTCCTACATGCTTTTCTTCTGTAAGAAACCCTTCAACAATTGATTTGGTGCTTACAGATCAAAGTCATGTATGTAGTGATTTGATCACACATGCTGACTTTGATTCTGACCATCTCCCAATAACTTTTTCTTTATCACATGAATCAGTTTTAAACCCTATGAGCTCTGTTTTTAATTATAACAAGGCTAATTGGGAAAGATACAAAACTCATATTGAGAGTAATTTCAATAATGAGCTTGATTTGCAAAACGAAGTGAATATTGATTCCGCTTTGGAAGCATTATTATGTGCAATTGTTGATGCCAGGAATTATTCTGTTCCAAAGGCTCAAATGAAATTTGATTCACCAATAATTGACGAAAATCTTCAACTTCTAATTCGTTTGAAAAATGTCCGCAGACGTCAATATCAACGTTCTCGTGACCCTGTTTTTAAAACTATTTATAAAGATTTACAGAAAGAGATTAAACATAGATTTACTCTTCTGAGAAATCAAAATTTTGAGACTAAAGTTGAAAAATTGAAACCATATTCAAAACCTTTTCGGAAGCTGTCGAAGATTCTTAAGAAACCTTCAAAGCCTATTCCAGTTTTAAAAGATGGTGAACGTTTTCTTGTATCCAATGAACAAAAGGCTCAAAGACTTGCATTCAACCCTGAGCGAATTCTATCGATGCGTTCAGTCGAAACACGAAGAGTTGTCAGCTAAAGAACTGTTTAGATTAGGTCTTGCCTACTATAATAACACCATTCATTCAAGTACAGGTTAGAAGCCGAAAGAAGTATTCTTTGGACTCAAGGATGATGACGAGCGACCGCTGGATTCCGCCCGAATCATGGAAATTAGCAAGAAAATCTATGATGAAGCTGCTTTGGCGCTACAAAAGAAGCAGTCGAGAGACCTCCACTTCCACAAGGGAAGAGAACCGGAACCAGACCTAGAACCAGGCGAAACCGTTCTCGTTGCTAGACAAGGAATCAATGGCAAAACAAACGCGAAATTCAAGCCATACAAGGTTGTTCTTAACCACAGAAAGACCTTCCAGGATCACACGGGAGGGAAGATCCACAAGTCAAAAATCAGATGAAAACACATAAATAAAATTTTTCTCAACATTCATAACAATATTTTCTTTATCATTCTAGATGTTCAACATTATCATACTACTCATTGGCTTCACAAGGTTCATCCAGGCTGAAGTGACTCTGACCGATCTGACAAGACACCCAGGACTGGTAGCCTTCCAGGAACGTGAGGCAAAAATAATTCAAAGACACCACCTACACTTACATATCGTCGAACTAAAGACATTTCAAAGTTGTATAACAAATTTAGAATACACTTTGAAATCTTTGCAAATAGCGACAAAGCTGGAGAATTCCAAGAAATCCTACAAATAAGAATGAACGGATTATTGGAATCCTTTAGTAAATTACAGGCGATAAGACGATATCGACGAGGACTTTTCAACCCACTAGGTACCTTCATCAAATCTTTCTCAGGAAACATGGACAACAACGATCTAGAAGACATTTTGACATTGAACGAACAAAGAACAAAAACAAATGAACTCGTACATAACAATGAAAGACAGATACGAATCAACATTGACTTCCAGACAAAAATCAATTCTATAGTAAATCACGTTAATTCACAACAGATATTAGTTATGAAGGAAATTTCTGCTCTTAAGAATCATCTCTCAAATGATAAAAACTTACTGTTCAGGCAATCATTTCACAAGTTACTGTTCAACATAGATGTGCTAGAAAGGCAAACTAGAGATATATTTGAAAATGTCAAAATTCGGAATACTACCCAAGGCCATGCTTTCACAGAATGAAACCTTTTACATTTTGAAACTATTAGAAGAGCAAGAAATCAAAATAACCAATTTTGACCAAATCTACGAATATTTAGAGGTTCACACATTACACAACGAAACACATATAATTTTCGCGATTCAAATCCCACAATTTCTTAGAGGAAATTTTCTGAACGTATTATTCGAAAACATTCCAAAAAGCAACAAGATAATTGTAACCAATTTCAAAACAGCTTTACTTGGAAAAAATGTAACTTTTGCTTCAGAATCAGGCTGTCAGATAGTAGAACAGTATAGGATGTCTAGGGAAAGGGACCTCATCGACATCAGCAACGACCCATGCATCTCGAATGCACTACAAGGCACCAAAGCAACCTGCGACTACAAAAAGCTAAGGAACAGAACGGAGATTAAGCAGATTGACGGTTATACGGTAATCATCAAAAACATAATCGATCCGATCACCATAAGCTCTGAAGAATGTGGCTTGACCAAAAGACAGATAACCGGAACAATAATGGCTACTTTCAAAAAATGTTTACTGATCATCAATGGCACACAATATAAAGACGAAACCACCGTGAGCCAACACGAATTGACGCTCATTCCTATGTTTGGAATAAATATCCAAGAAAGGAAATCTACCCCAGAGTTCGATTTAGAACAACTTACTACAATGCACATTACAAACCGCCAACATGTACACCAACTAGAAATACACCAAGCAACATTCCAAAAACTATCCGTCGGTAGTCTAATCCTAGTATTAGCATTACTTGTCATTCTAGCCATGCGCCTTTGGAAGCTATCCAACCATGGACCAAACAAACCATGTCCTTCCACAGTTTCCACGATTCAAATCGGAACATCATCTAATCAAGATTCGGGACGAATCTTTTCGTAGGATGGAGTACTTAACGACAGAATCGTTCCAACACCAAAAACCAGGCCACCCACGAGGCGCAGCGTCATCGGAATCGATGCTATTTCCAAACCGAGCAACGTGTTTGACTTCCGTTCTGCGAACGTAAGCAATACCACGCAACCAACGTTACCTGCGACGACACCGAGAACGACGACCAATTTCAAGGATGCGACATTAGCAGTTTTAGACAGCATAGGGCCAGTGCAGTGATGCCACATATGCAGATTTATCTGTATTTATACCGATTATTTACGTATTTTTCATACAGATAGCTGCATATACAGATTACAGATTTTCTGGAAATAATACAGATTTTTTTGGTTTTTATTAGGTCGTCTATAAAACTTTTTGATACTGTTGAAAAACAATTTTAAGCATAAATGCTGAGGAGGTTTAATATATTTGTTTGTTACGTGTACCCGTGTGTATCAATGACTCGCCGGAATTATGTTAAACAAGTTATTTCGCGTTTTTTTTTAAGAAGGATATGTTCAGTACATATGCAGATTCTCATACAGATAATTAAAATTTTACCAAAATGGCAAGATTTTCTTAGTCTCAAAATGCAGATGAAAATGAGGCATCACTGGACCAGTGAGGAATATTCGATAATAAATCAGTTCAGTTTTAGCAGTTAAAGAGTGCTTTAGTTTTCAAAAACCCGTCCGAATTTAATGTTAAGTTGAGTGGCACAGTTGGTAGGGTCCGCGAGTGTTAGCGGAAAATTATTGTGACGACTATAGATTTCTCGGACAAAGAAAACCATTGCGATTAAGTGTAGATTTCTCGAGCATCGAAAATCATTGTAGTACAGTGCAGATTTCTCGCGATCATTCGTGTACGCCGCGCATCTTAATAGATCTCATCCGAGAAACCGCCCACGAAGTGATATCGTAGATTCGAGGTGAGTCTATTTAATCTTAAGATTGTAACCAACTGAGTGAAAAAGTGTTAATTATAATCAAGAAATCTTAAAAAGTGCTACAATAATAATATTTAAAGTGCAATCGTAATCGAATCAGAATTAATCATTGAAGCGTAACGTATTGTAGTGTAATTTTATCGAATCAAATCAATCAATCGTGGATAGTTTTTCGATACTGAATATTTAAGAATGTAATTAAAAACGTAGAGCCATGGTATTTCAATACCCACATCGGTGATTTCCTGTGATTTCCAACAAAAGTAGATTTTATGAGTAGAAGCGATAGATTTAACAAGAATAGAGACATGGCTCACGTACAAATAGAACAGTTGCAACTAGAGATCACCGCTCTAACAAAAAGATTGAACGCGAGAGAGAGCCAGCTAGCTCAACTGGGCCATCAGGGGCAAATACAAGCTACGCAGATGCAAACCCAGTTACAAGAGGTGCTTCAAAAACTAGAAAATAGGGAGCAAGAAATTGCAACAAAATTTAGCCGAAATTCCCGACGAACAAATCCCCATGCCTACGGACGATCTCGCGCGCGGTAGAGTGCCCGACATTGTGAAAGGTCTTCCCCAATATTCTGGAAGTCCATTTCAACTTAGTACCTGGACTCAGTCCGTTGAAAGAATTTTACATCATTTCAAATCTCTTGAGAAAACAGATATTTATCAATTGTGGTTGCAAGAGATTCGCAACAAAATCGTTGGCGAGGCTGGTGACATGCTAGCCTCGAACGGAATTCCTTTAGACTGGTCAGCGATAAAAGCTCAATTAGTTTTATTATGCGGTGACAAACGGGAGTTATCCACTTTAATGCAAAAATTATTTTCCTTGCGTCAAGATAGACAATCTGTAAACGAATTCTATTCCAGTATCTCTTGTGGCCTGGTCTTTGACTGCCTATAGCTTCAAAGTTTGTGTTTTGTCAGTATGTCTTTTAAAGATTACCTGGAAGTTAACTTACATCAGTCTTTCTCAAGACTACCTATTTCTTTCTTTCTCAATACTTGCAATTTGATATTATTCTTGAACTTTTTTCGTATCACCTGAAATGGCAGGACGAAAAAAGAAACCACGCATCGCTACGGGGAGGAAAAGAGAGGCATCTCTTTCTGAAACTAGCTTATGCAGTGAAAATTTATATGATATTCTGCCTGAGCAAGAAGCCGGCGAAATTGGAATGTTCGAAAGTAAAACTATTCAAAGTGAAATTTCTGTAAAAAAGGAGAAAGTTACACCTATTGTGGTAACTATTGCTTCTGAATTTAATATTTTTAAAAGAGAACTTTCTACGTTTCTCTCCGACGTCAAAGTTACATATCAAATTGGCCGAAGAGGCGAATGCCGTTTACTGGCCCAAACATTGAAAGATTGGAATCGTCTTATTCAGTATTTAACTGAAAAGATGTGTAAATTTTTTACATATGATACGAAGAGCGCCAAGCCGTTCAAGGTCGTATTGCAAGGTCTCACCAACGATCAAACCGTTGATGAGATCAAAATTACTTTGACAGAATTACTTGGTATAGCCCCTACACAAGTAATTCTGATGAAACAAAAATCACGAGGCGAAAACAGTCAGCGAACTGGAATTATTTAATTCATTTTAACCGCAGTGAGGTTAATAACTTAAATTTTTTTGAAAAAGCACATGCTTTATATAACGTGCGTGTAAAATGGGAATTATATCGAAAGTTTGGCGGAGGTGAAAAGCATATCACCCAATGCCGTGTTTGCCAACGTTATGGTCATGGTTCAAAGTTTTGTAACATGGAGCAAAAATGCCTCATTTATGGAGACTTTTCTCACAAAAATGACACATGCCCTGTGAAAGAGAGTAAAAGAGAGTAAAGCCATGGTTCAAAGTTTTGTAACATGGAGCAAAAATGCCTCATTTATGGAGACTCTTCTCACAAAAAGGACACATGCCCTGTGAAAGAGAGTAAAAATTTTCGCTGTGCGAATTGTAACGGCAACCATATGTTAACCATATGTTAAATTGGAATGCTCGCTCATTGAAGGCCAATGAGAATGAGCTTTTTAATTTTTTAACAGTAAATAATGTGCATATTGCAATTATTACTGAAACATTTTTGAAACCTAACATAAAATTAAAATATGATCCAAATTACGTGGTTCATAGGTATGATAGGATTCAGGGTTCCGGCGGTGGAGTTGCAATTGTTATTCATCGCCGAATTAAACATCGTGCTCTTCCCCATCTTGAGACGAAAGTTATTGAAACTTTGGGAATTGAAGTTCAAACTGAACTTGGGATTTTATTTATTGCCGCAGCATATTTACCATTTCAATGCACACGCGAGCACAAAAATTATTTTAAAGGTGATTTACAAAAACTCACCAGAAATCGTTCGAAATTTTTTATAATCGGCGATTTTAACGCTAAACATCGTTCATGGAATAATTCTCAAAGTAATTCCAATGGCAAAAATTTATATGTCGAATTTTTATCAATGCCCAGCCCGTTTAGCAATTGTTAAGGCAAGGCAAGGTAAACAAAATTCAAAACAAACTTCAAAACAAAATTCTCCAAGCGTACCAGTGACGCATAGTTTACCTACTCCTTTGCATACCCGTTTAACTTATGCACAGGTTACAGGTAGTTCGAACATTATACCGCCTAGTGTTGGTAGTTCGAAAATGACCGTTATGGGTAAGCAAAACCAGCTAGAAAATAATTGTACACCTATTACTCCAGATAATATTGCTGCCGAAAATATTTTTTCTAATGTCAACTGCCTGGGGCCTATTACGGCAGGTAAACTTTCTTTTTTGCAACAGGCAATGTTCGATCTTATGAACGCCATGTTGCAGGCAAAATCAATGTTTGAAGCCATTTAAATAGGCACAAATTTCATTATTAAAATTGTTTCTAATTTAAAATTTAGCAATGATTTTAAATAAAACAATTAAAATATTAAATTGGAATGCTCGCTCATTGAAGGCCAATGAGAATGAGCTTTTTAATTTTTTAACAGTAAATAATGTGCATATTGCAATTATTACTGAAACATTTTTGAAACCTAACATAAAATTAAAATATGATCCAAATTACGTGGTTCATAGGTATGATAGGATTCAGGGTTCCGGCGGTGGAGTTGCAATTGTTATTCATCGCCGAATTAAACATCGTGCTCTTCCCCATCTTGAGACGAAAGTTATTGAAACTTTGGGAATTGAAGTTCAAACTGAACTTGGGATTTTATTTATTGCCGCAGCATATTTACCATTTCAATGCACACGCGAGCACAAAAATTATTTTAAAGGTGATTTACAAAAACTCACCAGAAATCGTTCGAAATTTTTTATAATCGGCGATTTTAACGCTAAACATCGTTCATGGAATAATTCTCAAAGTAATTCCAATGGCAAAAATTTATTCAATGATTGTTCTTCAGGATACTATTCTATTTTGGCTCCGAATAGTCCTACATGCTTTTCTTCTGTAAGAAACCCTTCAACAATTGATTTGGTGCTTACAGATCAAAGTCATGTATGTAGTGATTTGATCACACATGCTGACTTTGATTCTGACCATCTTCCAATAACTTTTTCTTTATCACATGAATCAGTTTTAAACCCTATGAGCTCTGTTTTTAATTATAACAAGGCTAATTGGGAAAGATACAAAACTCATATTGAGAGTAATTTCAATAATGAGCTTGATTTGCAAAACGAAGTGAATATTGATTCCGCTTTGGAAGCATTATTATGTGCAATTGTTGATGCCAGGAATTATTCTGTTCCAAAGGCTCAAATGAAATTTGATTCACCAATAATTGACGAAAATCTTCAACTTCTAATTCGTTTGAAAAATGTCCGCAGACGTCAATATCAACGTTCTCGTGACCCTGTTTTTAAAACTATTTATAAAGATTTACAGAAAGAGATTAAACATAGATTTACTCTTCTGAGAAATCAAAATTTTGAGACTAAAGTTGAAAAATTGAAACCATATTCAAAACCTTTTTGGAAGCTGTCGAAGATTCTTAAGAAACCTTCAAAGCCTATTCCAGTTTTAAAAGATGGTGAACGTTTTCTTGTATCCAATGAACAAAAGGCTCAAAGACTTGCATTCAACCCTGAGCGAATTCTATCGATGCGTTCAGTCGAAACACGAAGAGTTGTCAGTTAAAGAACTGTTAAGATTAAGTCTTGCCTACTATAATAACACCATTCATTCAAGTACAGGTTAGAAGCCGAAAGAAGTATTCTTTGGACTCAAGGATGATGACGAGCGACCGCTGGATTCCGCCCGAATCATGGAAATTAGCAAGAAAATCTATGATGAAGCTGCTTTGGCGCTACAAAAGAAGCAGTCGAGAGACCTCCACTTCCACAAGGGAAGAGAACCGGAACCAGACCTAGAACCAGGCGAAACCGTTCTCGTTGCTAGACAAGGAATCAATGGCAAAACAAACGCGAAATTCAAGCCATACAAGGTTGTTCTTAACCACAGAAAGACCTTCCAGGATCACACGGGAGGGAAGATCCACAAGTCAAAAATCAGATGAAAACACATAAATAAAATTTTTCTCAACATTCATAACAATATTTTCTTTATCATTCTAGATGTTCAACATTATCATACTACTCATTGGCTTCACAAGGTTCATCCAGGCTGAAGTGACTCTGACCGATCTGACAAGACACCCAGGACTGGTAGCCTTCCAGGAACGTGAGGCAAAAATAATTCAAAGACACCACCTACACTTACATATCGTCGAACTAAAGACATTTCAAAGTTGTATAACAAATTTAGAATACACTTTGAAATCTTTGCAAATAGCGACAAAGCTGGAGAATTCCAAGAAATCCTACAAATAAGAATGAACGGATTATTGGAATCCTTTAGTAAATTACAGGCGATAAGACGATATCGACGAGGACTTTTCAACCCACTAGGTACCTTCATCAAATCTTTCTCAGGAAACATGGACAACAACGATCTAGAAGACATTTTGACATTGAACGAACAAAGAACAAAAACAAATGAACTCGTACATAACAATGAAAGACAGATACGAATCAACATTGACTTCCAGACAAAAATCAATTCTATAGTAAATCACGTTAATTCACAACAGATATTAGTTATGAAGGAAGTTTCTGCTCTTAAGAATCATCTCTCAAATGATAAAAACTTACTGTTCAGGCAATCATTTCACAAGTTACTGTTCAACATAGATGTGCTAGAAAGGCAAACTAGAGATATATTTGAAAATGTCAAAATTCGGAATACTACCCAAGGCCATGTTTTCACAGAATGAAACCTTTTACATTTTGAAACTATTAGAAGAGCAAGAAATCAAAATAACCAATTTTGACCAAATCTACGAATATTTAGAGGTTCACACATTACACAACGAAACACATATAATTTTCGCGATTCAAATCCCACAATTTCTTAGAGGAAATTTTCTGAACGTATTATTCGAAAACATTCCAAAAAGCAACAAGATAATTGTAACCAATTTCAAAACAGCTTTACTTGGAAAAAATGTAACTTTTGCTTCAGAATCAGGCTGTCAGATAGTAGAACAGTATAGGATGTCTAGGGAAAGGGACCTCATCGACATCAGCAACGACCCATGCATCTCGAATGCACTACAAGGCACCAAAGCAACCTGCGACTACAAAAAGCTAAGGAACAGAACGGAGATTAAGCAGATTGACGGTTATACGGTAATCATCAAAAACATAATCGATCCGATCACCATAAGCTCTGAAGAATGTGGCTTGACCAAAAGACAGATAACCGGAACAATAATGGCTACTTTCAAAAAATGTTTACTGATCATCAATGGCACACAATATAAAGACGAAACCACCGTGAGCCAACACGAATTGACGCTCATTCCTATGTTTGGAATAAATATCCAAGAAAGGAAATCTACCCCAGAGTTCGATTTAGAACAACTTACTACAATGCACATTACAAACCGCCAACATGTACACCAACTAGAAATACACCAAGCAACATTCCAAAAACTATCCGTCGGTAGTCTAATCCTAGTATTAGCATTACTTGTCATTCTAGCCATGCGCCTTTGGAAGCTATCCAACCATGGACCAAACAAACCATGTCCTTCCACAGTTTCCACGATTCAAATCGGAACATCATCTAATCAAGATTCGGGACGAATCTTTTCGTAGGATGGAGTACTTAACGACAGAATCGTTCCAACACCAAAAACCAGGCCACCCACGAGGCGCAGCGTTATCGGAATCGATGCTATTTCCAAACCGAGCAACGTGTTTGACTTCCGTTCTGCGAACGTAAGCAATACCACGCAACCAACGTTACCTGCGACGACACCGAGAACGACGACCAATTTCAAGGATGCGACATTAGCAGTTTTAGACAGCATAGGGCCAGTGCAGTGATGCCACATATGCAGATTTATCTGTATTTATACCGATTATTTACGTATTTTTCATACAGATAGCTGCATATACAGATTACAGATTTTCTGGAAATAATACAGATTTTTTTGGTTTTTATTAGGTCGTCTATAAAACTTTTTGATACTGTTGAAAAACAATTTTAAGCATAAATGCTGAGGAGGTTTAATATATTTGTTTGTTACGTGTAACCGTGTATATGAATGACTCGCCGGAATTATGTTAAACAAGTTATTTCGCGTTTTTTTTTAAGAAGGATATGTTCAGTACATATGCAGATTCTAATACAGATAATTGAAATTTTACCAAAATGGCAAGATTTTCTTAGTCTCAAAATGCAGATGAAAATGTGGCATCACTGGCCCAGTGAGCAACAGGAATATTCGATAATAAATCAGTTCAGTTTTAGCAGTTAAAGAGTGCTTTAGTTTTTAAAACCCCGTCCGAATTTAATGTTCAGTTGAGTGGCGCAGTTGGTAGGATGCGCTATGTGTCCGCGAGTGTTAGCGGAAAATTATTGTGACGACTATAGATTTCTCGAACAAAGAAAACCATTGCGATTAAGTGTAGATTTCTCGAGCATCGAAAATCATTGTAGTACAGTGCAGATTTCTCGCGATCATTCGGGTACGCCGCGCATCTTAATAGATCTCATCCGGGAAACCGTCCACGAAGGGATATCGTAGATTCGAAGTGAGTCTATTTAATCTTAAGATTGTAACCAACTAAGTGAAAAAGTGTTAATTATAATCAAGGAATATTAAAAAGTGCTACAATAATAATATTTAAAGTGCAATCGTAATCGAATCAGAATTAATCATTGAAGCGTAACGTATTGTAGTGTAATTTTATCGAATCAAATCAATCAATCGTGGATAGTTTTTCGATACTGAATATTTAAAAACGTAATTAAAAATGTAGAGCCATGGTATTTCAATACCCACATCGGTGATTTCCTGTGATTTCCAACAAAAGTAGATTTTATGAGTAGAAGCGATAGATTTAACAAGAATAGAGACATGGCTCACGTACAAATAGAACAGTTGCAACTAGAGATCACCGCTCTAACAGAAAGATTGAACGCGAGAGAGAGCCAGCTAGCTCAACTGGGCCAACAGGGGCAAATACAAGCTACGCAGATGCAAACCAAGAGGTGCTTCAAAAACTAGAAGATAGGGAGCAAGAAATTGCTCAGTTGCAACAAAATTTAGCCGAAATTCCCGACGAACAAATCCCCATGCATACGGACGATCGCGCGCGGCAGAGTGCCCGACATTGTGAAAGGTCTTCCCCAATATTCTGGAAGTCCATTTCAACTTAGTACCTGGACTCAGTCCGTTGAAAGAATTTTACATCATTTCAAATCTCTTGAGAAAACAGATATTTATCAATTGTGGTTGCAAGAGATTCGCAACAAAATCGTTGGCGAAGCTGGTGATATGCTGGCCTCGAACGGAATTCCTTTAGACTGGTCAGCGATAAAAGCTCAATTAGTTTTATTATACGGTGACAAACGGGAGTTATCCACGTTACTGCAAAAATTATTTTCCTTGCGTCAAGATAGACAATCTGTAAACGAATTCTATTCCAGTATCTCAGTGCGTCTTGAGCTGCCCGACAGATCAGACGTATTTTCGGTTGCTTGTGGACTGGTCTTTGACTGCCTATAGCTTCAAAGTTTGTGTTTTGTCAGTGTGTCTTTTGAAGATTACCTGGAAGTTAACTCACTTAACTTATACGTTAACTTATCAGTCTTTCTCAAGACTACCTATTTCTTTCTTTCTCAATACTTGCAATTTGATATTATTCTTGAACTTTTTTCGTATCACCTGAAATGGCAGGACGAAAAAAGAAACCACGCATCGCTACGGGGAGGAAAAGAGAGGCATCTCTTTCTGAAACTAGCTTATGCAGTGAAAATTTATATGATATTCTGCCTGAGCAAGAAGCCGGCGAAATTGGAATGTTCGAAAGTAAAACTATTCAAAGTGAAATTTCTGTAAAAAAGGAGAAAGTTCCACCTATTGTGGTAACTATTGCTTCTGAATTTAATATTTTTAAAAGAGAACTTTCTACGTTTCTCTCCGACGTAGTTACTTATCAAATTGGCCGAAGAGGCGAATGCCGTTCACTGGCCCAAACATTGAAAGATTGGAATCGTCTTATTCAGTATTTAACTGAAAAGATGTGTAAATTTTTTACATATGATACGAAGAGCGTCAAGCCGTTCAAGGTCGTATTGAAAGGTCTCACCAACGATCAAACCTTTGATGAGATCAAAATTACTTTGACAGAATTACTTGGTATAGCCCCTACCCAAGTAATTCTGATGAAACAAAAATCACGAGGCGAAAACAGTCAGCGAACTGGAATTTCCCTTGTAAATTATTTAATTCATTTTAACCGCAGTGAGGTTAATAACTTAATTTTTTTTGAAAAAGCACATGCTTTATATAACGTGCGTGTAAAATGGGTGTTTATAATTATGTAGTTTTTTGTCCAGCAGACCCACTCTGTAATTGACGTTAGCTTCATCGATCAAGAGAGTGTCTAATCTTATTCTTAATACACTAATATCAGAGCACTATCAGTGATAGCAGAGTAGATCAATTCTCTCGATAACAGATTACCTATAAATACGCATGAATCTGGGACTCTGTCTCTTCTTGCTTGTTCAGCACCAATAAATGGTTCATGGCGATCGCGACGTTCATTCGTTAGTACATTTAGTGTTTCAATAAATTCAGTTAAGTTGGAAAATTGTGTTTCATAAAACTAAGACTTTTTCTTGCTAAAAGAATTGTGACCAGTGACTTTTATCGAAGAAGAACGAACATTTAATGGTCCTTCGAGCCGGATTGCCCCGGTGGACATACAATCTCTAGTGAAGTGATTTGTTCATGTGGCGTGAATCCGCCATTGCGTTAGTTTCGTCGGGGAATCTATTCATCCGTTCCAACGTGGTTGGTTGCAGCGCAGCGATTTGATAGAGGAATGTCTGGAATTTCAAGGAACATTTGTCATCGTCTGCACGTGTGCCTACATTGAAAGGAACAGATAAGTAAACGTAGCAAACTGAATGCATGATCAGTGATCCTTCATTGCGAATTGGCAATTATGCATGTGGCCAAGAGTCGAAACAATAAAATCAAGCAATTTATTCAATAGTTTAATATTAAACTGGAAAGAAAGGGTTTTGTCCACTGAGTTGAGGTTGTGGTTTGTTGGCAATATATTACGTTAAATTTCTACTACAAATTGCCTGTCTGTAGGTCGGTGGGTTCTGTCATTTCTTTCGGTTTCGTAAAAGTATTCGGTCGGTCAAGCTGTGGGACAGTGAAACTAGCATAGTGAGAGTAAAAGGTGCAATATGTCTAATAGCGAGCTGCGCAAATTAACACGGCAGGAGCGACAACTGCACAATGTAATGGACACCATGAAGGAATTCGTTCAAAATTACAGAGAAGAGCGAGACAAGAGTTCTTTACAGATTCGTTTAAAAAAGTTAGATGAGGTTTATGATCTGTACTGTGAAATTCGGACGCGAATAGAGCTGCTTCTAGAAGATACCGATGCTGGAGAGGAGTTCGTAGATCCCGATGAGTCGGAAGAGGCACATCTCAGCAGAATGGCGGTGAATAAAGAAACACGGGAGCGGGAAAATCGAATGCACCTGAAAAACTTCGTGAGTGAATATTTCTTGTTGAAACAGTCGTTGGCAGATCTTATTTCACGAAACGCAGTGAATTCCGCCAACATTGTTCCCACCCCGAACGTGAATCAGCATCACCTCCCTGCTTCAATGATGCGCGTTAAACTTCCAGAGCTAAAACTACCAACGTTTAGTGGAAACTTGCGCGATTGGATGACGTTCAGAGATACATTCAAGAACCTGATAGCAGACAATGCGCAACTTTCCGATGTGGACAAATTTACCTATCTTCGCACGTCATTGTCCGGAGAAGCGCTACAAGAAATAGGATCGATCGAATTAACAGCGAACAACTATTCGATAGCCTGGAGAGCATTGGAATCGCGATACGAAAATAAGAAATTATTGGTCAAATCTCATCTCGACGCCCTGTTGGCGGTGGATCAAATGAAAAGGGAAAACTTTGAATCACTGAACCACGTCATTAGTGAATTCGACAAGCATCTGCAAATGCTGAGCAAACTAGGAGAGGACACTGTATCATGGAGCACGATTTTGGCTCACCTGCTGGCTAGCAAACTGGACAACACTACTCTGCGTTTGTGGGAAACTGAACATCGATCGCGTGACGTCCCAAGGTACACTGTCATGTTGGAATTCCTAAAAAACCATTGCATTGTATTACAATCGGTAGCACCAAGACAATTTCAATCAATTGAATCGCGAAAATTGCAGCGCGTTGGGAGCAGCTACACAGGTACACCAACAGCCTGTCCATTCTGTAGTGATGAGAGACATCAGGGATTTCAGTGCACGAAATTTAAGACAATGAAGGTAGTGGACAGAAGAAACGCAGTTAAAAATGCCCGGCTATGCTTCAACTGCTTATCACGAGGACACGTATCCAAGCTCTGCACTAGGAGTTCTTGCAAAATATGTAGACAGCGGCATCACACGATGCTGCATCAAGGTTCAGCTCAGATTGATAGTTATTCTCTAGTTCCACAGCCACCGCGACCGCAAACGAATCCGAAGAACCCACACACGACACAGACACAAACAACCTCACAAACACAAAAACAAACACGCAATCAAACTCCTCAGCAAGACACCCTGCAACGATCATCCAGTCCTGTTGCCACCTCAAGCATGCATGTACAAACGCCACTCGCCACAAACACAACCACAAGTCACAATGCTGCTCTAACTGTTAGTGAAATTAAAGCACCACGATCGATATTACTCGCAACGGCACTCATAATCATCGAAGATCACTTCGGAAACTCAACGTTCGCCAGAGCCTTGCTTGATAGCGGCTCTCAGCTCTGTTTTATCTCGGAGAACTTGTCTCAAAGGCTTAAGTTCAAACGATATCGTGAAAATCTCTCTATCAGTGGAATTGGGCAAGCAATCAAAAAATGCAAACAATCTGTTATCGCCCGAGTCCGCTCTCGAGTGTCCCACTTCGTTGAAGATGAAACGTTTTACGTGCTGCCACAAGTAACACAAACTCTACCCCTTGCTAGAATAAATCTCACCGGTATGGAATTGCCAAATGACATTAACCTCGCAGACCCAAAATTCTACGAGCCAGGCTCGATAGACATCATCATCGGAGCGGGATTATTTTACGACATACTGTCAGCAGACAAGATCAACCTTGGAAGTGATGGTCCATCTGTGCAAAATACTCTTTTTGGGTGGATAGTTTGTGGGAAAATTTCGGATGATTTCAGACACGCTCAACCTGTTACTGCTAATACGTGCAGCGAACGGTTAGATGAACTTGTAGGGAGGTTTTGGGAGCTTGAGACTTGTCGATCCAACAGTGTTCACTCGGTAGACGAATCAGCATGTGAAGCATGGTTTGATCGTACCACAGTCAGAGACTCCAACGGAAGATTCATTGTGACGTTGCCGAAAAGAGATTCACTCGTTTTTAAACTGGGCGATTCGAAACACACTGCGCTGAAACGTTTTCTTGCCTTAGAGAGACGACTGGCAGGCAACACTATAGTCAAAACTATGTATGAGCAGTTCATTGAAGAATATTTGCGATTGGGTCACATGAGAGAGGTGACGGATGACGATGAATCAACAGCCCCACAGTATTATATACCGCACCATTACGTGCTTCGGCCTAACAGTTCAACCACAAAACTGCGCGTGGTATTTGACGCATCATGCACCACCAGCAGTGGCATTTCTCTCAATGATTCTCTTTTGATCGGTCCAACGGTGCAAGATGATTTGCTTGCAATTGTTTTGCGATTTAGGCTACATAGGTATGCTGTTGTCGCCGACATCGAAAAAATGTACCGCATGGTACGAGTTCAGCCCGGCGATTGGCGGCTGCAACGAATATTTTGGCGAGCGAATCGGAATGAATTTATTCGCATTTTTGAACTTCAAACCGTCACTTACGGGACAGCGTCAGCACCGTATTTGGCGACGAAATGCTTGAAACGCCTAGCAGAACTCGACGGAAGCAAGTATCCAGCAGCAGCGAAGGTACTGGCGGAAGATTTTTATGTCGATGATATGATGTCCGGAACTGATAGCATCGACGAAGGTGTGCGGCTGTGCGCCAGTATGCAAGCACTATTGAACGGAGGTGGATTCACACTGCGTAAGTGGAGTTCTAATTGTCCTGCCATACTAGAACAGATACCAGACGGATTCAAAGATGATCGCACGTCATTTGAGTTGGATGAATCGAGTGCCACAATAAAAACACTAGGGCTCATCTGGGAGCCCCGTCTAGATTGCTTTAAATTCAGGATTCCTGAGTGGAATTCTTCCGAAATTTGTAAGCGTACTGTCGTGTCTGACCTGGCAAAGGTTTTCGATCCGCTTGGACTAGTTGGCCCGATTGTCATCACAGCAAAAATATTCGTCCAATCCCTCTGGAAGCAGAAGGTTTCGTGGGACGAAACACTTGCTCATGAGCTCAAAATGCAGTGGAACGAATTTCGGCACGGCTTGGAGAATCTAGTTAATTTGAAGGTACCGCGGTGGATTGCATTCAACAACGACTGTCGCACAGTTGAGCTACACGGGTTTTGCGATGCATCGACAGTGGCCTACGGGGCTTGCATTTACTTGCGATGCACACATCACGACGAAAGCGTTACATCGCACCTGATTGCCGCGAAATCTAGAGTCGCACCGCTTGAGGATATGAAAAAGCGAAAGAAAAAGCAATCTATTCCACGTTTAGAGCTGTCGTCTGCCTTACTACTGACACATTTGAGTGAGAAGGTGGTTAGCAGTTTGAAGATTTCGGCCCGTCAACATTATTGGACAGATTCAATGATAGTGCGATATTGGCTTGCATCGGTTCCATCGCGTTGGCAAGTGTTTGTGGCCAACCGAGTGTCCGAAATCCAGCACGCAACTAAAAATGGAAGGTGGAGTCATGTCCCAGGTACAGATAACCCAGCCGATGTTCTTTCGCGTGGCACTACAGCCGAACAACTGATACACGATAAGCTGTGGTGGGGCGGACCACAGTGGCTGCAAGGAGATGAAACTGCGTGGCCGCAGAGTGTGGCCATCTCTGAAGCAAACTTCGCAACTTCTCTACTAGAAGAACATTCTGCTGTTTGTACGGTAGTTCATGTATCTCCCCCAAATGAGATATTTGGTTTGAAATCGTCGTTAACAAGCTTGGTACGACTCGTGGCATGGTTTCTGAGATTCAAACACAACTGTTGCAAGAGCAATCGCGATAACCGATGGTCTGGACAGTTAACGTTCATCGAAAGAGAAACATCGCTTCTTCATCTCGTAAAATTGGCTCAGCACGAGCGTTTCGGACAAGAAATCAAGGATTTGCTACAAAAAACCGAAGTTAAACCGACATCCCGCATTAATTCACTCTGCCCAAAAATCCTGGATGGTATAGTTCGCGTCGGCGGCCGGCTTGCGAATGCGCAGATTTCAACCGGAAGACGACATCCGATAATTTTGGACAAAGATCACCCGCTAACTGAACTTATCGTATTGCACTACCATCATAAGCTGCTACACGCAGGGCAACAGCTGCTCATTGCCAGTGTTCGAGAGCGATTCTGGCCATTGAGCATCCGCAATCTCGCCCGCAAAATCATTCACCGTTGCGTCTTTTGCTTTCGAGTCAAACCAACTGTGCACGAGCAATTGATGGCTGATCTACCCTCAGAACGCGTGACACCTGCCCCACCGTTTTTACGTGTTGGTGTCGACTACTGCGGACCGTTCCAGACAAATTACGCAAATCGCAAGAAGGGTCCGCTAAAATGCTATGCTGCTATTTTTGTATGCCTCGTTACCAAAGCAGTTCACATCGAATTGGTTGCGGACTTGACGACATCCGCATTTATAGCTGCTTTTAAACGGTTTGTGGCGAGACGAGGTAAACCGTCGATCGTCATGTGCGATAACGGCAAGAACTTTGTAGGAGCTAAGCGTGAACTAGATGAACTGCGCAAGGTTTTTCTCACTCAGCGATCGCAAGAGCAAATTGTCTCAGAAGCAGCAGATGACGGTGTCGAGTTTAAGTTCATTCCACCTAGATCTCCTAATTTTGGCGGCTTGTGGGAGGCTGCCGTCAAGTCCATGAAGCAGCATCTCAAACGGACAATCGGCATGAAGGTTCTCACACCAGACGAGCTTCAAACGATACTTGTACAAATAGAGTCATGTCTAAATTCAAGACCTCTTACTCCTTTGAGTAATGACCCCGGAGACTTTGAAGTACTAACTCCAGGGCACTTTTTGGTTCAACGCCCACTCACCGCACTACCAGAGCCAGCACTCAACGAGGTTCCAGAGAATCGGCTTTCTCGATGGCAGTACGCACAAGATTTCCTGCAGCGGATTTGGGGGAAATGGTCAACGCAATACTTGTCCGACTTGCACAACAGGACGAAGTGGACGAGGCAACGTAACAACCTTTTCGTGGGGACAATGGTCTTGGTGAAGGAAGACAATCTTCCCCCGCTCAAATGGGCTCTCGGTCGAGTGACGCATGTCACTAAGGGAGCAGACGGCAACATCCGGGTGGTGATGGTGAAAACGAAGGACGGTAATTTCTCACGGGCAATAAGTAAAATCTGCATTTTGCCCATACGTGACAACGATCAACCACACACAGAAGGGAAGAACTAAGGCTTCCCCATCAAAGGCGTTTAAGCGCCTGCGGGAGCCACGGGGCTCCCGCGTTCCAGTTAAGTTTTTGTCTTTATTGAACTTGCAAAAAGTTTAAGGAATGTTTTGTCTCCCATAGCTGTCGTCGGTCGTCAAGGGTCGGTCGTTGACCACCCACAACATCTCTTCGTGATGCTCTAAAGTGGAAATTTGGTTCCAGTTTTATCTCACTCGCTCAACTCAGCAACTAATCTGCATGCAATATCGGGATCGGCTGGTGATGATGGCCACGTCACTTAGTCTGGTTTGGTTGCTTTTCTCAATTATCAGGACTGAGACCACTGGAGTCAATTTCAACACGCAAGACCATCGAAGACACCACTTTGTTACCACATCGTTTATCCGAAATTTTATCGTATCATCATCATTGGACTTCATTGGATGTCCAAGAATGCCGCGCAAGGCATTACAGTTCATCAACGTAAACGCATCTCAACAAATGCATCAACCAAGGAATACATCATCAGCGCTGGGCGCCCGCGGAGGCGCGCAAGCCTCCGCACCAGGGAAGTCTTTTCGAATTTGTTTTATGCTTGTAAAAAATCGCCTCTTATATGTTTCAGTATGCTCTACATTCGCGATGACCGGGGAGTGCACCCCAGGACGGTCACATCGCACGAATTCACCCAGGGAGACCGGTACAGGACCGGTGTGTTCAACGCAGAACGGAAAATCGCCAGCTAATTATACTACAAGGAGTAGTAGGAGCAGATATTTCGCATACACCCGCATCAATCCAGCAACAGCTGTATCGAAGACGCTTACCCCACTCACTCCCAACCAGAAAAAGGTTCATCTAGTACACATTATATACTACACGAAGAAACCAATTGTCAAAAGAAAATATATATGTAAGATAGTTATGTTTTCTGCGATAGCCATTAGATTAGTCAGTAGATTAGTTTAGAAATACCGCATATTTCTAAGGCGGCCGGTATGTTTATAATTATGTAGTTTTTTGTCCAGCAGACCCACTCTGTAATTGACGTTAGCTTCATCGGTCAAGAGAGTGTCTAATCTTATTCTCAATACACTAATATCAGAGCACTATCAGTGATAGCAGAGTAGATCAATTCTCTCGATAACAGATTACCTATAAATACGCATGAATCTGGGACTCTGTCTCTTCTTGCTTGTTCAGCACCAATAAATGGTTCATGGCGATCGCGACGTTCATTCGTTAGTACATTTAGTGTTTCAATAAATTCAGTTAAGTTGGAAAATTGTGTTTCATAAAACTAAGACTTTTTCTTGCTAAAAGAATTGTGACCAGTGACTTTTATCGAAGAAGAACGAACAATGGGAATTATATCGAAAGTTTGGCGGAGGTGAAAAGCATATCACCCAATGCCGTGTTTGCCAACGTTATGGCCATGGTTCAAAGTTTTGTAACATGGAGCAAAAATGCCTCATTTGTGGAGACTCTTCTCACAAAAAGGACACATGCCCTGTGAAAGAGAGTAAAAATTTTCGCTGTGCAAGGTAAACAAAATTCAAAACAAACTTCAAAACAAAATTCTCCAAGCGTACCAGTGACGCATAGTTTACATACTCCTTTGCATACCCGTTTAACTTATGCACAGGTTACAGGTAGTTCGAACATTATACCGCCTAGTGTTGGTAGTTCGAAAATGACCGTTAATATGGGTAAGCAAAACACACTAGAAAATAATTGTACACCTATTACTCCAGCTAATATTGCTGCCGAAAATATTTTTTCTAATGTCAACTGCCTGCGGCCTATTACGGCAGGTAAACTTTCTTTTTTGCAACAGGCAATGTTCGATCTTATGAACGCCATGTTGCAGGCAAAATCAATGTTTGAAGCCATTCAAATAAGCACAAATTTTACTATTAAAATTGTTTCTAATTTAAAATTAAGCAATGATTTTAAATAAAACAATTAAAATATTAAATGAAGGCCAATGAGAATGAGCTTTTTAATTTTTTAACAGTAAATAATGTGCATTTTGCAATTATTACTGAAACATTTTTGAAACCTAACATAAAATTAAAATATGATCCAAATTACGTGGTTCATAGATATGATAGGACTCAGGGTTCCGGCGGTGGAGTTGCAATTGTTATTCATCGCCGAATTAAACATCGTGCTCTTCCCCATCTTGAGACGAAAGTTATTGAAACTTTGCGAATTGAAGTTCAAACTGAACTTGGGATTTTATTTATTGCCGCAGCATATTTACCATTTCAATGCACACGCGAGCACAAAAATTATTTTAAAGGTGATTTACAAAAACTCACCAGAAATCGTTCGAAATTTTTTATAATCGGCGATTTTAACGCTAAACATCGTTCATGGAATAATTCTCAAAGTAATTCCAATGGCAAAATTTTATTCAATGATTGTTCTTCAGGATACTATTCTATTTTGTCTCCGAATAGTCCTACATGCTTTTCTTCTGTAAGAAACCCTTCAACAATTGATTTGGTGCTTACAGATCAAAGTCATGTTTGTAGTGATTTGATCACACATGCTGACTTTGATTCTGACCATCTTCCAATAACTTTTTCTTTATCACATGAATCAGTTTTAAACCCTATGAGCTCGGTTTTCAATTATAACAAGGCTAATTGGGAAAGATACAAAACTCATATTGAGAGAAATTTCAATAATGAGCTTGATTTGTAAAACGAAGTGAATATTGATTCCGCTTTTGAAGCATTATTATGTGCAATTGTTGATGCCAGGAATTATTCTGTTCCAAAGGCTCAAATGAAATTTGATTCACCAATAATTGACGAAAATCTTCAACTTCTAATTCGTTTGAAAAATGTCCGCAGACGTCAATATCAACGTTCTCGTGACCCTGATTTTAAAACTATTTATAAAGATTTACAGAAAGAGATTAAACATAGATTTACTCTTCTGAGAAATCAAAATTTTGAGACTAAAGTTGAAAAATTGAAACCATATTCAAAACCTTTTTGGTAGCTGTCGAAGATTCTTAAGAAACCTTCAAAGCCTATTCCAGTTTTAAAAGATGGTGAACGTTTTCTTGTATCCAATGAACAAAAGGCTCAAAGACTTGCTCAGCAGTTCGAGAGTGTTCATAACTCGAATTTGAATTTTGTGAGTCCAATTGAAAATGAAGTCACACGTCAATTTGATTTAATTTCTTCCCAGAATTTTTTACCTGCAGAAATAATTGAAACTAACTTGAAAGAGATTAAATCAATTATTAAAAATTTCAAAAATATGAAAGCACCTGGTGACGATGGAATCTTTAATATACTAATCAAACATCTCCCTGAGAGCACAATGGAATTTTTAGTGAAAATTTTCAATTGCTGCTTCAAAATTGCATATTTTCCCAAATTATGGAAAAATGCAAAAATTACTCCAATTTTAAAACCAGATAAGAACCCAGCTGAAGTTTCAAGTTATCGACCAATCAGTTTGCTTTCTTCAATAAGTAAACTGTTTGAGAGAATTATTCTTAACAGAATGATGTCACACATCAACGAAAATTCAATTTTTGCAAATGAACAGTTTGGATTTCGCCATGGGCATTCCACAACTCATCAATTGCTCAGAGTTACTAATATGATACGAGCTAACAAATCTGAAGGTTATTCCACTGGAGCTGCTCTTTTAGACATAGAAAAAGCAGTCGACAGTGTCTGGCATAAAGGTTTGATTGCGAAATTGCAAACTTTTAATTTTCCAATTTTCTTTTTGTAGATTTATCGGCTGAATCAGTCCGTGTATAGAAGCAAAAACGATTTTTTGTTTCTTAATCCGACAGTTTCGGTGACTTTATTTCACCTTTTTCAAGGAGTAGAAAAGATTATCGTTTTATACACACTGAACAATAAAACGATAATCTTTTCTACTCCTTGAAAAAGGTGAAATAAAGTCACCGAAACTGCCGGATTAAGAAACAAAAAATCGTTTTTGCTTCTATACACGGACTGATTAAGCCGATAAATCTACAAAATTAACCGCTACAGTCGACAAACAAACAAGTTTCCAATTTTCGTAATCAAAATTTTAAAAAATTATCTTACTGATCAAACTCTGCAGGTTGTCTATCAGAATTCAAAATCTGATAGATTTCCTGTCAGAGCAGGTGTACCTCAAGGTTCAGTCTTGGGTCCAGTCCTGTACAACATATTCACTTCAGATCTTCCTGATTTGCCTCCAGGATGCACAAAGTCATTGTTCTGCGATGACACAAGCATTTCCGTAAAAGGAAAAAGTCTGCGCGTCATATGCAGTCGATTGCAGAAAAGTTTAGATATTTTTTCTTCCTACTTGCAAAAGTGGAAAATCTCTCTCAATGCTTCTAAAACTCGAATGATAATTTTTCCGCATAAGCCTAGGGCTTCTTTCCTCAAGCCAAACAATAATCACGTTGTCAAGATGAATGGGGTTATTTTAAGTTGGTCCGACAAGGTTAAGTACTTGGGACTAATTTATGATAAAAAACTTATTTTCAAAGAGCACATTGAGAGTATACAAGCCAAGTGCATCAAATATACGAGATGTTTATATCCTCTCATTAACAGGAATTCTAAACTTTGTTTAAGTAACAAACTTTTGATTTACAAACAAATTTTTAGACCAGCAATGCTTTATGCTGTACCGATCGAATCCCACCGCCGACATAGGTGTCGATGGTTGTGAGGTGGCGTGATCCGCTCACAACCAACCCAACTGGTCTAGATTCAATCCTAGCCGATACCGGGAGATTTTCTGAGGCGAAAAATCTCTGGGATCACGCCTTCAATCGCATGAGGAAGTAAAGCCGTTGGCGCCGGTCCGTTAATAAACGGGTCGTGAGTTAGGGTCCTGGGTGGAGTCGCCTCCCCGGGCGTCGGTGATTGGCACAACAACAGTGGCGGAACTAGACCGACGGAAAATAAGCGAGAATAAAAAAAATGCTTTATGCTGTACCGATCTGGTCAAGTTGCTGTTCAACAAGGAAGAAAACGCTCCAAAGGATTCAGAATAAAATTCTGAAAATGATTTTGAAGCGTCCTCCTTGGTTTGGTACACTCGAGTTACATAGACTTACTGGTGTTGAATAATTAGAAGCTATGTTAAATAAAATTATTAACAAATTTCGACAAAAATCGTTGCAATCCTCAATTGCTACGATAAGCTCTCTTTATAGCCAATAAGTTAGCAATTAAGTTAGTTGTAAGTTTACTTCCCCTTTTCTGACAAGTAGGTTTAAATCCCTACGAATGATAAGTCCTAATTGCGAAAGCAAACAAATCCTAACAATTAAAATTACAAATTTCTAACAGTGTTGAGAAGTCACCATTTGTGATTGGACACACATACTCATTATTTACTAATATTTATCATAAATACTTAAGCTACTAACAAATCCCCCCTTAAAAAAAAATCAAGTATCAGGGATTGTTTCACCGGCATATCTACGCACATAGTTGAATCAAGCCTTTCAATATGCTATTGATAAAGCCAATAAAATTGCTAGAAAAACAGGACAATACGATGTTGGAAAACAACAGTAAAAACCAATAATACCACCACGAAACAACTACCAGACCAAACCGCTCATTCCACAACCGACTATAAATCGTCATTTTACTCCTCAAATACCTCAGATGCGACCGTTATACAATAATTTCAACAATCGACCTATACCTCTGGCGATAAATCAAAGACCTACACAAAATTTCCGACCATATTTACAACAAAATCGACAATTATATAACCCTCAACAAAACCGACAACCATACAATCCACAGATAAATTGACAACTCTTCAACCAATCGTATCCGTACCGACAACACAACCCCCCGAACAACTTTCAACAACAACAGCCTCCCAGAGCAAGAGTAGAACCAATGGACGTCGACCCATTCATACGTTCTAGAAATGTATATTATATGAATCGTCCTAACTACCAAGTAGTAGAAGACGATCAGAACGAATACATCGGTCATGCCCAATACACTGACTATAATTACTACCAAGACCATAGCCAATACCGCGCAATATATAAAGATACTGGATGTCAAGCAATTGCATTCAGTATCCACGAAGAAGGGAAGAAGAAATTCCTTCCTTCGGATTCCTTCCGGGTGACATTCCCCGGATCCGCACTGCCGAGCTACATATCTTTGGACAGGGTTCGTCTGCCTGTACGCCTGTTTGTACCGCGGGTCATGCATTGCCAAAACTGCAAGCAGTTTGGTCATACAGCCACCTTCTGCTGCAATAAGGCACGCTGCAGCAAGTGCGGAGTAGGCTGTACCAAAAAAATCGATCTTGAAAAAGTCAATATATTGAAAGATAATGTTATTTATAGCATTTTTGTAGAACATTTCGACTTTCTAAAAAATCGTTTTCAGGTTGCCCAAATATGATTTATGAAAAAAATGACTTTTTCAAGCTACAAAACCACTCTTCTCTACTTTTTTCAAATCTGTTCGATTCCTAAATTTTTTCATATATTTTTTTTTTTGTGGGAATGTTTTTAAATATTTTGCAATTATTAGGCTCTCAGAACCAATTTAACATCACAAAAAAGTGAAATTTTCTCATAATTTTCAGATAAAACCCTTCAATACACATATAAAATTTTTTTTTGATCAATAACTGAATTTTTAATTGCAAAGCGGAATTCAGGACAAAAATTTAGATGAAAAAATATCCTCGATATCTTATCGGGGAGCTGAGATATTGGCGTTTTTACATGAAACGGAAAACTATGCATGTTGTCAAAAATGCCATTGAAGCTCAATGTCTCCATTGCACAGTGTTTTATTTTGCCGTTTGTGCGTATAATTTTCTAAATAGTGATTTATATGTTGATTTTAGCCATAAGGTATGTTCGGAGATGTTTCAGGATATTCAAAAATACCTCTTTTAATGTACAAAGATAGGTGGTCAATCCATCAATGAGTGATATAAAAAATTTACTTTTTAATCAGAATAAGATAGACGCAAGGTGTCTTCGACAAAGTTTTAGATTATCTTAAAACAAGAAGCTTGACCGAAGACATCATGTTTCTATCTCACATGTGTCGCTGCTCGGTGCGCTTCGGTGCAGTGACGATTCCGACAGTAACTGCATCCCCTTTAAGTGTTGGACCTCCTGGTTCAACAACCTCCTGGTTGTGCAAATTCCTCGAACAAATGCTTCCATGGTTTGTAATAGTGTATGGCCGCTGATTCGGGTTGATTTTTTCCTCCATTTGATATTTGGATTGAAGTTCCTTTTTGCTTTGATTGAACAAAAATATAGAATGCCAGAGCTAATATTGCCAATGTGGTAAAAGAAATTCCTTCCCATGTTGACCATGAGGCGTGAATCGCTGTCAGCTTTTAGTGTTCCAGCTTCTTGATGTTTTGCAGATGTAATTCGTGGACCTCTTGAATATCGAAAGATTTGTATGTGTGGAGTCTGGTAATATTTAGATTAACCGTAGGTGTGAATATTATATGTTCGGCTACTTGGACAACGCTGTTTGCAAATTTTTTTAAATTTGTTTGTTTATTTGACACGGCACGATACATTTTCTGTTTTACTGAGCCAAGTACAATTCGTATTAATTCTACGTTAGCAGGGAAAAGAGGGAGGCCTTTTTTTATTCTCGCGGCCGACTACGAGCTAGTGGGGATTTAAGGTGAGAGGAGGGGAGATACAATTTTGACTTAAAACTATTTTGGAACTTTGTTTTTCAACTGGTAGAGCAATTGTATTTTTGTTTGTTCTGGGTTCAAAATATTTGTGTAAGCATAGATGCGGGCTCTTCGTTTCCGTGTCTTCAGCATAGCATATTTGTATCCTTAATCTGACAAATAGACAAAGAAAATTTTAAATTTTAATGTCAGCGTTTTTCAGAAAGCAGTATAGCTGTGTCATGTACTGGAGATCACCGCTTCCCAGAATGTCTCTAACGGGTACGTTCGGTTGTTTTCCTCGGGCCCGAAGGGAATCTATAAGCTCAGACCTAACACCACAGTATTCGGTACACGACCAAACAACATGCTCGATGTCATGGTAGCCATCGCCACAAACGCAGTGATTACTGTCTACAAGCCCTATACGAAAGAGATGCGTGTTTAACGTGTAGTGATTGGACATAAGTCTGGACATCACGCGAATGAAGTCCCGACCGACATCCAACCCCTTGAACCATGCTTTCGTCGATACCTTAGGAAAAATGGCATGTAGCCACCGTCCCAGTTCATCTGAGTTCCATGATGATTGCCAACTGTTGAGTGTTCTCTGACGCAAAATGCTATAAAATTCATCATAAGCAATTGGTCTTTCATAAATATCGCCATCAATAGCACCCACCTTAGCTAAAGAGTCAGCCTTTTCATTACCCGGAGTCGAGCAATGAGAAGGGACCCACGCTAAGGTAACCCGGTAATTTTTATCTGTTAAAGCACTTAAAAACCGCCGTATTTTCCCCAGGAAATACAGGGTGTGCTTCACAGGCTTCATCGATCGCAGAGCCTCAATGGCACTGAGACTATCTGTGAAGATGAAGTAGTGGTCTGTGGGTAGGGTTTCGATGATTCCAAGAGAGTACTGAATAGCAGCAAGTTCTGCGACGTACACGGAAGCAGGGGCATCGAGTTTGTAGGAGGCGGTAAAATTTTCGTGGAAAACACCGAAGCCAGTGGACTCATCTAGATTAGATCCGTCAGTGTAAAACCTTTTATCATAACTAACATGTTTAAACTTTTTGGAAAAAATCTTAGGGATCTCTTGGGGTCGCAATTGATCCGGGATACCAGAAATGTCTTGTTTCATGGTGGTGTCGAAGAATATAGCATTATTAGAAGTATCTAAAAGTGCGACATTGGAGGAATCGTATGAAGAAGGATTTATATCTTGAGCCATATAGTCAAAATATAAAGTCATAAATCTGGATTGCGATTGAAGGTCGACCAACCTCTCGAAATTTTCAATTACTAATGGGTTCATAACTGTGCATCGAATTAGCAACCGTCAAGAGAGATTCCAAAAACGATGTTTCAACGGAAGAATACCCGCTAACACTTCAAGACTCATCGTATGGGTCGACTGCATGCAACCCAAGGCAATACGCAAACAGCGATATTGTATTCTCTCTAATTTTATAATGCTCGTGTTCGCGGCGGAGCGAAAGCAAAAAAGAGAATTTTATGAACCCTGCTTCTTTTATGTCTTCTGATCGAGAAATGGGTGCACGAGGGGTTTTTGGTGCCCCAGGAAGCGGTGGGTACTCCTGGTTTGATTTGAAATTAAAACCGGGGGGTACTTGCTTCGGTTTTTCTTCACCGCTTCCTTTTTGTGTTGTCTTATTGGTCATTCCGCTAGGGGTTATCTAACGACCTTTACGAGAAAGATTAGGAGAGTTGAGCATTCTCCTCTTCCTAGATCCCTCTGGCAAGGCATGGGAATACCCTTCGACGGGATCGTCAGATGTACCCGCATCGGTTGGCAAAAAGGAAAAGATGTTTCCTGTCGAGGGTGGCTCAGCCCTCTTAAGCATTTCTGCAAATGAGCGCTTTGATCGTTTATTAAGGGAACGCTTAATTTTTTCCTCGCGCTGTTTGTACGCGGGACATGCCGGAAGGTCATGCCGAGTTCCCTCGCAATAAAGACACTTTTCAGTATCACCACTGCAAGCGATCGCGGCGGAGCGCAAGCAGAAACAGCCGTACTCAAGAACTGACAATATCGTTGTTTGGTAAAGCCTTAGAAGGTCTCCTGGGTGGGCTCCCCACCAGGTTCCGGTAATCGTACGAAGAAAATTAATCCTCTGTTGGCATTTTCGTGTCAGATACCTAATATGACAAGCCCAGGTGCATTTGGAGTCGAACCAGACCCCGAGATATTTAGCGACTAAAACCTGAGAGATCGTTATGCCCGTTAGTAGGAGCTGCAGCTGAGCTGGGTTATGCTTCCTAGAAAAAACGACCAACTCAGTTTTCTCCGGAGAGAATTCGATACCCAGCTTAAGAGCCCATTCAGACAAATTGTCTAAAGTATCTTACAATGGTCCTTGCAGATCGCTAGCCTCGCTACCAGTAATGGATACAACGCTATCGTCTGCAAGTTGCCTTAGCGTGCATGAATTTGCAAGACATTCATCGATGTCATTGACGTAAAACTTATATAAGAGAGGACTTAAACATGAGCCCTGGGGAAGGCCCATGTAACTAATTCGGGAAGTTGTCGAATCGCCATGTGAGAAATACATATGCTTTTCTGACAACAAATTGAGCAAAAAGTTATTCAAATTTGGTGAAAGTCCCTGCGAATGAAGTTTCGCGCTTAAAACTTCTACAGAGACAGAGTCAAAAGCCCCCTTAATATCCAAGAACGCAGAAGCCATTTGCTCTTTTCGAGCAAATGCGAGTTGAATTTCAGTAGAAAGCAACGCTAGGCAATCGTTCGTCCCTTTGTCCCGGCGAAAGCCAAATTGAGTATCTGAAAGTGAACCGTTTGTTTCGACCCATTTGTCTAACCGTAAGAGGATCATTTTCTCCATTAGTTTCCGGAGGCAAGAGAGCATCGCAATCGGCCTATATGAATCGTGAACAGAGGCAGGATTCCCGGGTTTCCGAATAGCAATGACTTTTACCTCCCTCCAGTCATGCGGAACAATATTTAGCTCAAGAAACTTGTTGAACAAGTACAACAAGCGTCTTTTTGCAGAGTCGGGTAGATTCTTCAACAGGTTGAATTTTATTCTATCTAACCCTGGAGCCTTCAATGGCCCCTCCTTGCAGCGATTGTATCCTTCGATGCCTAATTCAACTGCGTATATGAAGGATTCTATCTCTGTCTTACAGTGGAATTGTAGAAGTATTTTACCAAAAATTGATTCGTTTAAAGTTTTGATAAATAAAAACAAAAGCGATGCATTTTCCCTTTGTGAAACTTGGCTTCCGTCAAATATTGATCTCAACTTCCATGATTTTAATATTATTCGCCTTGATCGAGACAGCCCATATGGAGGAGTACTTTTAGGGATTAAAAAGTGCTATTCTTTCTATCGTATTAACCTCCCCTCGATTCCAGGCATCGAAGTTGTCGCATGTCAAATGACAATACAAGGTAAAGAGCTTTGTATTGCCTCCATATATATTCCTCCCAGAGCACAGGTTGGGCAACGGCTGCTCTTTGATTTAATAGAACTTCTTTCCTCGCCACGTTTGATTTTGGGAGACTTCAACTCTCATGGCGTGGCTTGGGGTTCCCCTTACAATGATAACCGCTCCTCTTTAATCTATAACCTTTGCGATGACTTCGACATGACTATTTTAAACAACGGCGAAATGACACGTATCCCGAAACCTCCAGCGCGCCCAAGCGCTTTGGATCTATCCTTATGTTCGACGTCGCTACGGTTGGATTGCACATGGAAGGTAATCCTCGATCCTCACGGTAGCGACCATTTGCCTATTTTTATTTCAATTAATAACGGGTCAACTCGCATGCGACCAGTTGACATTCCGCATGACCTCACACGGAATGTTGATTGGAAGTTATACGAGGAAATGATTTCAAAAGCGGTCGATTCGATTCAACATCATCCACCACTTGAAGAATACAACCTCCTCGCGGGCTTGATTCTCGACGCCGCGTTGCAAGCCCAAACGAAGAAATATCCCGGCGTAACGATCAAAGAACGGCCTCCCACTCCGTGGTGGGACCAAGAGTGCTCCGATGTCTACACGCAAAGATCCGACGCGTTTTTGGCCTACCAGAAGGGAGGTATACCTGGCGACTATTTACGGTATTCGGAGCTTGATACCAAGCTTAAAAGCTTGGCTAAAGCAAAGAAACGCGGATATTGGCGTCGGTTCGTGAACGAGACGTCGAGGGAGACATCGATGAGCACTCTTTGGAACACAGCCCGAAGAATGCGGAATCGCGTAACGGTCAACGAAAGCGAGGAGTCTTCAAGTAGGTGGATATTTTATTTTCCAGGAAAGTATGTCCGGACTCTGTTCCTGAGCAAAATATTGTTCGTGATGCGTCTCCGGGCCACGACGCGATAGAATCACCTTTTACGATGGCAGAATTTCCAGTTGCCCTCCTGTCCTGTAACAATAACGCGCCTGGGTTAGATAGAATTAAATTCAACTTGTTGAAGAATCTACCCGGCAATGCCAAGAGGCGCTTGTTGAACTTGTTCAATGAGTTCCTGGAGCAAAACATTGTACCGCAGGATTGGAGGCAAGTGAAGGTGATCGCCATCCAAAAACCAGGGAAACCAGCTTCTGATCACAACTCAAATTGGTGGAAAAAATGATACTCCGTCGTTTAGACCATTGGGTCGAATCAAATGGCCTACTATCGGATACTCAATTTGGCTTCCGCCAAGCCAAAGGGACGAATGATTGTCTTGCGCTGCTTTCAACAGATATTCAGCTGGCGTATGCTCGCAAAGAAAAAATGGCGTCTGCGTTCTTGGACATTAAGGGGGCTTTTGATTCCGTTTCTATTGACATTCTTTCGGGTAAACTTCACCGACAAGAATTTTCTCCAATTTTAAACAATTTTTTGCACAATTTGTTGTCCGAAAAGCACATGCATTTTACGCACGGCGATTTGGCAACTTTTCGCATTAGCTACATGGGTCTTCCCCAGAGCTCATGTTTAAGCCCCCTTCTTTACAACTTTTATGTAAATGACAGCGACGAATGTCTGGCAAATTCATGCACGATAAGATAACTTGCAGACGACAGTGTAATCTCTGTTACAGGAGCCAAAGCTGCCGATTTGCAAGGACCATTGCAAGATACCTTGGACAATTTGTCTGCTTGGGCTTTACAGCTAGGTATCGAATTCTCTTCGGAGAAGACTGAGATAGTAGTTTTTTCTAGGAAGCATGAACCTGCTCAGCTTCAAACACAATTAATGGGTAAAACGATTTCTCAGGTTTTGGTACACAAATATCTTGGTATCTGGTTCGACTCTAAAGGCACCTGGGGTTGTCACGTGAGGTATCTGATGAAAAAATGTCAACAAAGAGTGAATTTTCTTCGTACAATAACCGGACAATGGTGGGGAGCCCATCCAGGAGACCTTATAAGGCTTTACCAAACAACGATATTGTCTGTTATTGAATACGGGTGTTTCTGCTTCCGCTCCGCAGCAAACACACATCTGATCAAACTGGAGCGAATACAATATCGTTGTTTGCGTATCGCCTTAGGTTGCATGCAATCGACCCATACGATGAGTTTGGAGGTCTTAGCTGGAGTACTACCATTGAAAAACCGCTTTTGGAGCCTGTCTTCTCGTGTTCTTATCAAATGTGAGGTCTTGAACCGTCCCGTGATTGAAAATTTTGAAAGGTTAATCGAACTTAATTCTCAAACCCGTTTTATGACATTGTATTTCCATCACATGTCCCAAAATATCAACCCTTCTTCGAATATTCCAAATCGTGTCGACTTATCAAATACTTCTGATTCTACTGTGTTTTTCGATACATCTATGATAGAAGAAACTCGTGGAATCCCGGATCATTCACGCGTGCAGCAGATCCCCAAAAATTTTTCCAATAAATATCGAAACATCAACTGCAACAATATGTTCTACACTGACGGATCACTTCTTGATGGGTCCACTGGCTTCGGTATTTTCAATAACAATTTAACCGTCTCCCATAAGCTCGATAATCCTGCTTCTGTTTACGTCGCAGAATTGGCTGCAATTTAGTACACCCTAGGGATTATCGAAAAAATGCCCACGGACCATTATTTCATCTTTACGGACAGTCTCAGTTCCATTGAGGCTCTCCGATCGATGAAAGATGTTAAGCACTCTCCGTATTTCTTGGGGAAAATACGGGAACATCTGAGTGCTTTATCCGAAAAATCGTTTCAGATTACCTTAGCGTGGGTCTCTTCTCACTGCTCGATACCGGGCAATGAGAAAGCGGACTCTTTGGCTAAAGTGGGCGCAACAAACGGTGATATTTATGAAAGACCAATTGCTTTTATTGAATTTTTCGCACTTGTACGTCAGAATACGATCATCAAATGGCAAAATGCTTGGACCAGAGGGGAATTGGGAAGGTGGTTACATTCCATAATCCCCAAAGTATTGACGAACCCGTGGTTCAAGGGGTTGAATGTAGGTCGGGATTTCATTTGCGTGATGTCCCGGCTTATGTCCAATCACTATAGATTTGACGCGCATCTCCGTCGTGTTGGGCTCGGGGAAAGTGGTATCTGTGCCTGTGGTGAGGGTTATCACGACATAGAGCATGTGGTTTGGTCATGCCCTGTACACCGTGACGCCAGGTTTAAATTAATAGCTTCCCTGCAGGCCGAAAGTAGGCAGCCGGCTGTTCCTGTTCGTGATGTCTTGGCGAGCCGTGACCTATCCTACATGTCCCTTATATACGTTTTGCTGAAAGCCATCCACGCCCCAGTTTAATCCTATTCCCTTCCGCCTACATCCAACCAAACGACAAGAACACGTTAAGACCCCGGCAGCAACTAGACCCGCACGATACTCTCAGGTCCCGAGGGAGACAACCCAATATGCCAGTCCGTAATATCTTGGCCCAGCAGCGGAACATATTCAATATGCTGCTTACCTATGGCGATGGAAAACCATCAAACAACAAATCAGTGCTTTTAATGCAAAACATTCTAGCTTTAAGTTAGATTTAGTTTCAGCTCGTAGTCGGCAGCGAGGATAAAAAATTTGCTTTTAGTTATTAAGATACTTTAGAAAGTAAGCTACCAGATATAATTGGCGCCGTTAAACATTAAATTGTATTTGTGCAGTGTCAAATAAATTATAGATGAAGAAAAAAACCCTGGAGCCTTATTGTTGCACGAAAGGCCATTGAAAATTCCAACATCGAAAATGGAGGCTCTTCCGTAGTTACTATAAACGCGTCGCGAAAGGTTTTCTGTTCCGGTACAGAGTCCGGACAGACCTTTTTGGCAAAATCGAGTATCCAGCGATCTGAATACTCCTCACTCTCATTCGAAACGTCACGGTTCCGCATGCGCCTGGCGGTATCCCAAAGAGTGCTCATCGCTGTTTCCCTCGACAACGCGTTTACGAACCGCCGCCAGTACCCGCGTTTTTTCGCCTTTACTAAGCTCTTCATCTGCCTGCCTCGTACTTTCGTAGTAGGTTGACAGTGCCGTACTCCCGGTAGTCCTTATACGCCGCGGACCTTCGCGCGTACAGCTCAGAGCACTCTTTGTCCCACCATTTGTTGGGAGGCCGCTGTCTAATCGTTACCCCGGGTATCGGTTTCGTCTGAGCTTACGTCGCGGCGTCGATTATCAAGCCAGCTAAGAACGCGTATTCTTCCTGATGATCACTACCGTGGGGATCGTTGATTACTTTCCACTGGCAATCTAACGCTAGTGATGTCGAGCAGAGGGATAGGTCAAACACGCTTTCACGTGCTGGAGGATTAGGTACACGTGTCGCTTCCCCAGTATTCAAAAGTGTCATATTGAAGTCGTCGATCAAGTTACAGATTAAAGAAGATCGGTTGTCGTCATACAGCGACCCCCATAGCGAACAGTGAGAGTTAAAATCTCCCAAAATCAAAAAAGGTGCGGGAAGCAATTCTGATATATCAAGGAGTTGCTTCTGTTCAATCCGCGCGGATGGGGGAATATATAACGAAACAAGGCAAAGGTCTTTTCCATTCATGTTCGTTTGAACGGCAACAACTTCAATATTCGAGATCGAGGGGAGGTCGATTCTGAAAAAAGAATAGCACTTTTCGATCCCTAAAAGTACCCTTCCACCGTGTGAGTCTCGATCTCGACGAATGATGTTAAAATCGTGGAAATTAAGTTGGTCATTTGAATTGAGAGAAGTTTCACAAAGCGCGAACGCATCACAATGGTATGTGTTTATCAAATGTGAAAATAAATCAAATTTGGGGATGATACTTCTGCAGTTCCACTGTAACACAGTGACAAAATTCCTAACCTCTTTCGACGAATTAGTCATCGAAAGATACGATAGCTGAAATGAGGGGCCAAGTTGCTGTGAGTTGCTTCAAAAAGGTTTTCACTGTGGGGAGAAGGGCAAAAAGAATGTTTTGAAGGGGATCTGGTATGTTGAATGTTTTAAATATCCAGTCCACAATATCAGAGAATTTTATGAACCCTATTTCTTTTATGTCTTCTGATCGAGAAATGGGTGCACGAGGGGTTTTTGGTGCCCCAGGAAGCGGTGGGTACTCCTGGTTTGATTTGAAATTAAAACCGGGGGGTACTTGCTTCGGTTTTTCTTCACCGCTTCCTTTTTGTGTTGTCTTATTGGTCATTCCGCTAGGGGTTATCTTACGACCTTTACGAGAAAGATTAGGAGAGTTGAGCATTCTCCTCTTCCTAGATCCCTCTGGCAAGGCATAGGAACACCCTTCGACGGGATCGTCAGATGTACCCTCATCGGTTGGCAAAAAGGAAAAGATGTTTCCTGTCGAGGGTGGCTCAGCCCTCTTAAGCATTTCTGCAAAAGAGCGCTTTGATCGTTCCTTAAGGGAACGCTTAATATTTTCCTCGCGCTGTTTGTACGCGGGACATGCCGGAAGGTCATGCCTAGTTCCCTCGCAGTAAAGACACTTTTCAGTATCCCCACTGCAAGCGTTCTCAGCATGATTGCCTCAGCACTTACTACAGCGTGCCTTGTTGCAGCAGTAGGTGGCTGTGTGACCTAACTGCTTGCAGTTTTGGCAATGGCAATGGTACAGGTAGTCGAACCCTGTCCAAGCGGACGTAGTTCGGCAGCGCGGATCCGGCGAATCTTACTCGGAAGGAATCCGAAGGGAGGAATTTCTTCGTCCCTTCTTCGATGGACACTGAATGCAATTGCTTGCAATCCAGTATCTTTACACTTTGCATCAAGGGGTTTTTAAAACAGCCAACTCCATGACACAAAATGTCATCGACAGTGAGATTCCCCTCAGTAACCACACCGTCGATTTCTACATCCTTGGCAGGGATGTACACGCGATACTCTCTCGTGAAGAGCTCGTAGCCAGCAATTTCGTTTGCTTGCTTCAAGCTACTCACGACAACTCGCAGTTTGTTCGGCCTCACCTTCGTAATCTCGGTTACGGCCGAAAAATGTTTTGCCAGGTCTTTGCCAATTTGAATAATATTCAATGGCTTCTTTATGGGCCGGAAAAAAACAACGTAGGGACCGCCCGCGGCAGCTGGGTAAGCTTTTACCCGTACTTCCGGTACTCTTGGTACAGGACTTGGCAAAGGGGAGGGCACAGGGGAAGGTAGGGGTGAGCTGATGGGAGAAATTTCAATTTCTTCCCCGTTTGTTTCCACATCCAGGAAAAGTTGCACCTGCATGTCGTCCATTTTGCGGTAGCGTTACGCTCTACCGCACACAAACGATAAATATTCGAATATGGGGGGAGGGGTTCAAGTAGTTGTTATTAAATTTTAAAAACAATTTTTCAATCTACAATGGATCAAATAAAAAAAGACAGTAATACTAATACTAATAACAATAGTAATATTAATAATAATAATAATAATTATAGTAATAATAATAATAATAACAATAATAATATCAATAATAATATTAATAATAATATTATAACATAGTAATAATATTGATAATAATAGTAAAAATTTTAAAGGTAATACTTCACCGAACGTCTAAGTCACGACCTCACGGCTGATAGTAGGATTAATCGAGCGTCTCCGCAGAACAAACAATGACGATCCAGCTTCGTGTTGTGACACAGTGGCCGTATCTTACAGGCGACCTTGTATATGCCACTTGTAGTTGACTTCCACTCGCTCGATCGTATTGTGGTCCGTGCTGCTAGCGTGCTAACAGCGGTGCGGGAGAATTATTCTTGCTGATTTATCAGCTGCGTATCGAATCACTGGCGGGGTAGCCTGCCCCTACCAGCTTGCAGATGTTTCTGCCGATATATAACAGGCTATTGTTATCGCGCAGCACAAGAACTAATCGACAAAAAAAACACCCGTACGATAACTCGTGTATTGTTATTTTGCGAACTCAAACGGAGATAAACAATTTGCGTCTAATCGAGACGAAAGCAAAACAACGAATGCTGTTTGCAAATGAAAAAATCTAAAAAGATACAGAACAATTTGTGTAGGTTATGAGATACGTGCCGCTTAGTGACCTATTAGCGATACCACACGTTTTGGATAAGGTTCCATTCGCATCGTTAATTAACAATGTCGTTAAAACCATTTCTAGTACCGGTAGATGCCTTGTTAATATTTCGTAGGAACATTCTCCTGACTTGCCTCTAATGACTTCACTTAGGCATAAGTCTGCCGAAATGTCCTTGATGTCTGTGGTTTTGCAGATGGTCCAAGAGTTAAGATTTTCACATGGTCCTGTTTGTAGAAAGAGTGTCTCATTCTTCATTTGATACAATTTACCTGGGATTGCTATTTGTTCTGCGTTGTGAACGATGGCTTCCACGTGGAGTATTTGGAATGAGGTTTTGCTAAAGTTTGGGATGCTGACGATGTACATGATTACTTCGCCGTTGGTGATAGACGCTGTCGACACAAAGTTGAGTGCTTCACCCATGAGATGGCTAGATATTCCCTGATCTTCTAAGCTGCTACTGATCATTTTGATTTCGCTAGGATTTAAGATTCGGTTATTGATTAAGTCTAATTTAGATAGCATAATGGCGTTCTGAATTCATTCAATTTCGTCCTGAATTATATCTAGATTAATGACGACCCTGATTAGATCTATTTCAGTGGAAAGGCTGTGGTGGTTGAAAGCGTCAACGGAAGTGACATTGTTAGGTGAATCGGTAATGTCATTTAGTTTTTGTGTAAGATCAGTATTAATTGTGGTCTGTTCATTATTGTTACTAACTAGCTGGTTCATGGAATAGTTTATTGATCTGAGATTGTCAGCGTCTGGCGATCCTGCTAGCCATTTCCAGGCTCTACCTAAAGCATCCCATTTTCTGGGTCTTCTTTCGCGTCTGGGTTTTATCTGTAGTAAATTTGTTTTGATCTTATTCAATTTGTGTTCGATTAGCTGGTCAGAAGAAAAGTTTTGTAGAATTAATCTTTCTATGGATAAGATAGAGGATTCTATTGCGCTGATGTTTATTTCGTGGATTTGCAAGGATGCGAAGATGGTTGGGAGTCTGGAAGAAGATATACAGTTAATTGAGTTCGCGTAGATTCAAATGTTTTACGTTTGATTTGTGTATCTTGGAATTTAGCTGATTTTGGACTGTTACTCTGTTATTGGCTTGTACAAAGTGATTCTTAAATATTGGTTTATGTTTGCTTTTGAAAACTTTATCCTTGACTAAAATTTGCTGGTCTATTGCTAGCTGTGGTGCTGCCTGTCGCTTTTGGTTGTGTGTTTGTAGTTGCCTTTTTTGCCTTTCTCGACGTTTAACTATAATTTCGTCGTTAGATTTATTTCTTACTTCGTCGATAATTTCGGGGGATATGGAATTATTGGATATTTCAAAAACGATTTGTTTAGGCGTTTTTTCATGGTGGAGTGGATGGTGTTATTATATTTTTCTATTACGATGGCCATTTGCCTTCTACAGGGATATTCTGGGTGAAGGGTTTTTTCGATGCGGAACATTTCTGTTACCGTAGAATGAAACCTTCCAACCTGTCCATTCACTTCAGATTTATTGCTTGGTGTCACGTAGGCTTGGATGTTGAGGTCTAGCATTATACCTCTTATGTCTGGAGACAAGAGTGTTCTTTCGTTATCGGTGACTACTATGGATGGGATAGTATTTGATGTTATGGAATCTTCGAAAGCCTTGCGTACGTGAGAAACATGATGTGATTGAATAGGTATCATTCTGCCAAATCTAGAAAATTTGTCGATGCTCGAAAGAAAATTTTGTCCATTAATTTCGAAAATATCAATGTGTATTATCTCGTACGGGTAATTTGGTATCGGTGTCTCTTCTAAGTGAGTTTTTATGGGGTGTCGGTCATATTTTGATATATTACAAACGTCGCATGTGCGTATAAAATTTCTTAATTTTTCCGTAAGTTTCGGGAAATAATATTCACGCAAAATTTGGAGCTTATTTTCGTCTATATCTCGGTGTGCTCTCTCGTGTATTCGCTGTATGATTCGATCCTGTTCATCTGGATCAATTACGTCGGTTAGGATGTTTTGTGTGAATCTTACTTTCAGAAGACCGGGTCTACTAAAGAATTATTAGAATTTTTATAGACTTCTTGTAATTGGCCTAGAATTATTTCTTCGGCCAACTCCAGACCAGACGTAAATATTGCAATTAATGGTGAGACGATTGATCGCGTGAATGAGTTAAAATATCTTGGAGTAATCATTGATGACAAGTTAGCTTTCAAGTCTCACATTGACAACGTCATCAGAAAAATGGCTAAAAAATACGGTATTCTGTGCCGTTTAAAAAATGAATTGACTGTTAGTAGTAAAATTTTGTTGTATAAGTCAATCATTTCACCACATATAGACTTTTGCTAATCCATCTTATTCCTTGCAAATAATACACAAATATTGAGATTACAGCGGTTACAAAATAAAGTAATGCGATTAATATTAAGATGTAATAGATACACTTCCTCGAGTTTCATGCTGGACGCGTTGCAATGGCTTTCTGTGAAGCTACGAGTATATTTTTTGACAATGGTGTTCCTTTATAAAATTTTTAATAATATGCTGCCTCGATATTTGTGTGATCGAATTGATAGGGGAAGTGATTTTCATAGGTACAACACTAGAAACGCGGAAGACGCTAGAACACCACACTTTTTATTTAGTAGATCACAGAACTCTCTGTTGTATAAAGGAATTAACTTTTTCAATTCGATGCCCAGACAAGTGAAACGTGCAACAACAATGGCGGAGTTTAAAAGGCTTTGTATTTCACACATAAAATCTGTTTTGTAGACAGATTTCAACGAATTTTTTGTTAATTAATAAAGAAGATTGTAATATTTAAGTATATTTTTTTTTTTTTAATTTATCTGGTACACTAAGTTATTATGTTCATTGATGATGATGGATTTTTGTTTGAATATAGCTAATAATATTAAATAGTAGAGCTAAAAAAAATGAGTTGACTACACATGTTTGAGCCACGCGCGCGTCGACTGACATAGACAATCTGGATACTGAGTACATCAGGGTTAAACCCCTGAAATTGAAACAAAAGGCATATCGGGTTGATAAGTTGCTTTTTTGGTTTGTAATATTATATATATTTTCATTAAGATTTTTAATATTTATCTGTTTTCACGATTTAGAACAAAGGGTTGGGAGAAAAAACTGAAAAGGCTTGGGTTTGCCTGTGGACTGTATAGCTCGTTATCGATAACTATAGTATCATAGGATCTCTCTCGTAGTTTTGGATCGTTATCCAGAACCAATTCTGATTAGTTAAAGCTCCTAAATGTTAGGTTCGATTCCTAACCAAATCCAGATAATTTTCGGGTTGGAAACGTTTTGGATGCGCCTTGGATCAATGATGTTATTGGAAAATCGTTTTTTTTTTAATTTTCAAATTATTGGTATTCTTTTGAAGGGTAACTATGTCTGTATTAATAACCAGTCCGTTATTTGTTTGCCTACTGGTTACATTGTATGTCTTTAAATAATATCTTTCTTAGATAAATCGACCAGCTCAAACCGATGTAGGGGTATGAGGTGGGACCATCATCATCATTCTTATCATTCTCACGTAAAACATCGTCGATCATTTTTTGAAAAACTGCTGGTGCATTTTTCTTGAGGGTCTGATTATTCCGTTTTCAAGTAAATTTTTAATCTGTTTGTCTACTTCTTCTCTGTATGCTGTGGGATAGGGACAGGTTTTCTGGTATATGGATATATCATCAGTGGTGCGTATATTACACTTTACGTCGGTAGTAAACGTAAGTTTATTATCTGGGTTGTGGAAAGTACTTTCGAGTTTTTAAGGGACATGAAGTAGAGATTTATTCTCGTTTGCCGACATGTGGGATGTTCTTATTTTCTGTTCAAAAAATAAATAAATAATAAATAATAAAAGGAAATTGGGATATCCCTTTCCGACCGGGCCCATATAATTGTGTAGGTAGACGGTGACTTAAACGAAACCTTCTCTCTCGCTTTTTGAACGTCATATTCATTGTTTTATTGTTCACAACGCTAGTGTTAACATCGCAGCTGCTACAAAAAATAAAAAACCGCGACAAGCAAGTGTTTTTATATAGGAATTGCTTCGATTTAGGTTTCGTTATCCGTCATTTTTTACCTACACAATTGTGTGGGCTCGGTCGGAAAGGGATAGGAAATATTTTTTCTTCGTCTGTCAACACACAAAGAGTATTAGAGTTACTAATAAGATTGAATCGTTCGCCGAATAGAATTTCGGTACCGATTATGCCATCAAAGTAAGAGTGAAAATTAAATACAAAAAATTCGAAATTTTTATTAATCAAAGGAAAGATCGGATTTATGAGTAACTTGGCATTAATGGAATTGCTGCCAGTAACACCTCTGACTGCTCTTTCTGGAATTTTGAAAATTTGTTTTCCTGAACTTAAAGCCCATTTTTCTGAGATGATGTTAATGTTAGCACCAGTGTCTAATAATAACTTCATTTCGCCTTTTGTCGTGGGGACTTTTATGAACGGAAGTTGGCAAAATTTTATGTCGTCCAGTCGCTCGCCCAACTGGTTTTTTCTAAAAAATTTATTTCTTCTTAAGTTTAGTAAAGCGGGCAATGTATGTAGTTTCGCGGGAATGCGAAGATGAACGGGAATAGAAGGTGTGACTAGATTTAGAAAAAAATTTCCCTCGTCCAGACGGGACTCGAACCCGCAATCTCCGTTGTCTCCGGCAAGGTGTTTTGGCCAATTAAACTACTGGGTAAGGGTAACTCTTCCTAAGACCAATGTCGAATCACCCTCTACTATTGTGTTCCCGCATCTCAACACGCCGCGATGAAACTGCACACACTGTCCTGTGGAAGTTTATTTCTGTCAACTGAGAGAGTGGTCTCTTTACGCACACTATGTATAATGACTTATTATATCTACAGCGGCGCAAGCGATGAGACACGTCAGTTGGTGGCCAACTCCAATGGAAGGCGTATCACGGAAGAGCTCCGTTGTGCTAATTTTACTTTACGAACTAATTTCATTTTTTGTCATATTGACTTACATTTTAAGTTTAGTAAAGCGGGCAATGTATGTAGTTTCGCGGGAATGCGAAGATGAACGGGAATAGAAGGTGTGACTAGAATTAGAAAAAAATTTCCCTCGTCCAGACGGGACTCGAACCCGCAATCTCCGTTGTCTCCGGCAAGGTGTTTTGGCCAATTAACTACTGGGTAAGGGTAACTCTTCCTAAGACCAATGTCGAATCACCCTCTACTATTGTGTTCCCGCATCTCAGCACGCCGCGATGAAACTGCACACACTGTCCTGTGGAAGTTTATTTCTGTCAACTGAGAGAGTGGTCTCTTTACGCACACTATGTATAATGACTTATTATATCTACAGCTGCGCAAGCGATGAGACACGTCAGTTGGTGGCCAACTCCCATGGAAGGCGTATCACGGAAAAGCTCCGTTGTGCTAATTTTACTTTACGAACTAATTTCATTTTTTGTCATATTGACTTACATTTTAAGTTTAGTAAAGCGGGCAATGTATGTAGTTTCGCGGGAATGCGAAGATGAACGGGAATAGAAGGTGTGACTAGAATTAGAAAAAATTTTCCCTCATCCAGACGGGACTCGAACCCGCAATCTCCGGCAAAATCTGACGTGTCTCATCGCTTGCGCAGCTGTAGATATAATAAGTCATTATACATATTGTGCGTAAAGAGACCACTCTCTCAGTTGACAGAAATAAACTTCCACAGGACAGTGTGTGCAGTTTCATCGCGGCGTGCTGAGATGCGGGAACACAATAATAGAGGGTGATTCGACATTGGTCTTAGGAAGAGTTACCCTTACCCAGTAGTTTAATTGGCCAAAACACCTTGCCGGAGACAACGGAGATTGCGGGTTCGAGTCCCGTCTGGACGAGGGAAAAATTTTTCTAATTCGAGTCACACCTTCTATTCCCGTTCATCTTCCCATTCCCGCGAAACTACATACATTGCCCGCTTTACTGAACTTAAAATGTAAGTCAATATGACAAAAAATGAAATTAGTTCGTAAAGTTATTTCTTCTTGTTCGTTTGAATCATCTGTATGAAAAGGTTGAGGGTCAATTTCTTCCCGTGAGAACTCAGGGATATCGAGATGCTCTTCGTTCTCGAAATTTTCGTCAATCAGTTTTTGTAGTTTTCCGTTTCTTCATTAACATCTCTAAATTGGCGAATCTTTTTGGTGCTGGATTGTGAGCTTGCATTGAATTGGATGCTGGCCTGACCATTTTAAATGCTGGTCGATTGCCATAGTTTACGTGTTTGGATCAAATGAAATTGTCTACTTCCATCGGTTCGTGATTATTTTGGCGGGGGTAAAACGTTCGATTTGGTGCGGAGGCGTTCCTTTGGGGGTAATTAAATGGTTGCTGATATTGTCGAGGCGCGGGGTTCGGAAAATGGTTCCTAGGTGTGTGATTCTGGGAGTAATGTCGAGGTGGTGGATTCGGTGGATGGTTTTGGTTAATTAATTTTGGATGGATTGGTGTTGTTGTTTTTGGGGCAGATTGCTCCTTGGAGCTGGGATGGGCGCATTTTGTATGCCGCTGAAAGGCGCGTTGCTTGCGCCGACATTTAAATAGTCGACGCAGTAGTGATAAGCCTCAGCAAGAATTTTTGGTCTGAAATTCCTACAGAAGAGAGAAAGTGGTTCACCTACACCTCTAATGAATCTGTCTAGTGATATTTTATTGTATAATTTTATCAATGCAGTTTCGTGACCGCGCCATTCGTCGTCCATTGAGATAGCTGCACTAATTAGCGTGACCATTTCACGGATTCTGCTGTAGTATGTCTTGATTGATTCGTTCCGACCTCGAATCATATCCTTTAGTTGGTTTTGGTTATCGAGTGTTATTAAATCCCGTTTGTCCGCATAATACAGACGTAAAACCTCTTTTATATTCTCCCAATTTGTGTGGGTTTTCTTTGTTATCAGTATGTCGTTTGCCTCATCTTTGATGTTTCTACGGATGGTTTTTAAAATTAATTGATAGTGGAATGTGTCTCGGAGGTCGTCATACAACTCCAAGATGTCCTCCACGTCTAGAATCCATTGCGACAAATTTCTCACGTTGCCGTGAAAATCTGGCAAGTCATTCACGATTGTTGGTATTCGCCCGCGATCATGGAAACTAGACGTCGGGTCGATAGCAAAACGAGGAGACGGTGCTGGTGCTGGTGGTTCCGGTACTGGTGCCGGTTCCATTCTGAGCGACGTTGAAAATAGCCTTCTAACGCCTCAATTTTTAATTGTTGGAACAGTTCAGTTTGGTCCTACAGCTCACCAATATGTAGTTTTTTTGACGTGGGACTACGTCGTTGTTTACTATACTGGGATGCATTCTGTAAAACTGTGCCTATACTTTTATCGATTTTTTGTGTTTAGATTAACCGTTTTCGTTCGAGTTCGTGCGAATCGTTTAGTTAACTGCTCTGCGTACGTCGGTTCATCGAAATTCGAAAAGAATAATCGGTTTAAGCGTGTTAAGAACTGTTTTAGTTCTTCGCTATAGTGATTGTTTGTTTTGGTTTCTAACACGTCTATCAAAGCTCTATTACTCTCCCGCTCAAATTGTTCGTGAAAAGCGACATCTGTCCGTCAAAAATTCAACCACCATTGAAGGTTTTGCTATAAAAAAGCCAATAATTTGACTGTTGGGCTTATCGGCTGTGAAAAATAAACATCTAGCTTTCACTTGCAAAGATTTCAAACAGCAAGACTGACAACCTCAGTTGGAATCACGTCGTGTAAAAAGTGCAACAAGCAATTTGTGATTCTGAGCCCATAAACTGCCGCGGATATTGTGGCGCAGTTTTCCATGTACTCTGCGTAAACATTGATATGCCAGTACTGGATATATTAGGAGCGCATGATAGAAATATTTTGTATTTGTCTTATTTGTCTTATGGTCTTCGATATAAAATCGTACAGACTATGATCTTAAATTATCTCTTATTCTAGTGTTAAAAGTAGTTAGTAGCGGAGATCGACCGGAATAATCGTTACAGAGGTGGGATGGCTTTCTCGGTCTTGAAGAATCAAAACGACTAAATTTTGTTCAACCTGACGTTTCGACCTTTGGTTTAGGCCTTTATCAAAGGATACTACGGATTAAAATAACATAATTACATGTAGGTACTAACTAACAACACAAAGCTTTAAACTTACACACTAGTCTGCCGTTTTTCGTTTCTTAAACATCGATTCTTTAAGGTTTCGCGTTAATTATTTGTCGATCATTTATTTGTCTTAACTTGTCTAATCAATTGGTGCAATAAGTATTTAAATATCGGAAAAAAATAGTTTGACTTGGCGGAAAACTAAAACTGTATCGGGTTTTTTCAAAATGGGGAGTGAGATGCTTTATGGTTGATGTGATTGCGTATCTGTGGTGCTATAATCTGGGCTATTTGTTGGTCTGTTATTATTGAGAGTGATCTGTGATCTGCGAGAGGTGGTGTTTTGGTACGTGTGAAGAATGCCTGCGTAAGTGGTGTTGAGGTTATTTGTTCTGAAGTTAACTGTGTTTGGTGTGTTCTGGATATGACACATTTCAAGTATTGGTAGATCAGAAGCTTTGTAACTGCGGACTATTATTTTGGATTTGCTGAGGTTGAATGTGTGTTCATGATCGATCTTGTGTTGTGTGAGAGCTGTTCGTTGTTCGCTGGGCTGGTATGGGGATGCAAGCAATTTGTTGATATTGGATTTGTGTCCACTTGTCTTCAACGACGATATTTAAATACTTATTGCACCAATTGATTAGACAAGTTAAGACAAATAAATGATCGACAAATAATTAACGCGAAACCTTCAAGAACCGATGTTTAATGTTTAAGAAACGAAAAACGGCAGACTAGTGTGTAAGTTTAAAGCTTTGTGTTGTTAGTTAGTACCTACATGTAATTATGTTATTTTAATCCGTAGTATCCTTTGATAAAGGCCTAAACCAAAGGTCGAAACGTCAGGTTGAACAAAATTTAGTCATTTTGATTCTTCAAGACCGAGAAAGCCATCCCTTACTTACTTTACTTTGAAGGCGACAGACCGATTATCGATCCAGTGCCGAATCCAGAATACGTCGCCATGTCCCTCGGTCTTGGGCTGCTATCCTCCAATCACCCCTAACACCTATTTCGCGTGCATCCTAGTCGACAGCACACATCCAACGAGTGCGGGGTCTACCTCGAAGTCGTCGACCTCTATCGGGACTCCTGCTAAATATAGCCTTCGCTTGACGCTCATCCGGCATTCTCGCTACATGCCCAGCCCACTGAAGCCTGCCGTGTTTTATCCGCTTGACTATATCCACCGATTTGTATGCCTGGTACACTTCATGGTTCATGCGTCTGCGCCAAACACCATTTTCTAGTTTGCCGCCAAGGATTGAACGCAAAATCCTACGCTCAAAAACACCAAGAGCTCGCCGATCAGCCTCTTCCAGCGTCCATGATTCATGGCCGTAGAGAGCCACCGGAAGAATCAGTGTTTTATAGAGTGCAAGTTTATTTCGGATTTGCAGACTGCGGGACCTTAGCTGGTTACGTAATCCGTAAAAGGCCCTATTTGCGGCTGCTATCCACCTCTTTATCTCACGGCTAACCTCGTTGTCACATGTCACTAATGTTCCCAGGTAATAAATTCGTCGACTACTTCAAATGTTTCCCCATCTAGCACCACCGCAGCACCAACCTCCGACGGACTACCACGCACTCTGCCAGCCACCATGTATTTCGTTTTGGCAGAGTTTATGACAAGCCCTAATCTCGCAGCTTCTCTCCTGAGAAGTCCGAAGGCTTCTTCCACAGCTCTACGGTTGATACCAATGATGTCGATATCGTCCGCAAAACCGAGATGCATGTGCGACTTCGTAATGATGGTGCCGCTTCTCTGCATACCAGCCCTCCGTATAGCACCTTCCAATGCGATGTTGAACAATAAGTTCGACAGCCCGTCACCCTGCTTCAAACCATCTAACGTCACGAACGAGTATCTCACCGGCTATCCTGACGCTTGATGTAGAACCTTCCAGGGTGGCACGTATCAGCCTAATCAGCTTTGTTGGGAAGCCATGTTCCATCATAATCTGCCATAACTCATTTCTCTTGACTGAATCGTACGCTGCACTGAAGTCTATGAACAGATGGTGCGTCTGCAAGTTGTATTCTCGAAATTTATCGAGGATTTGTCGCAAGGTAAACATTTGGTCCGTCGTGGAGCGTCCCCCTCGAAAACCGCATTGGTACTCGCCAACAAAGGTCTCCTGCAACGGCCTCAGTCTGTGGAACAGGATGCGGGAGAGAATTTTGTACACGGTATTGAGAAGTCTTATGCCCCGATAATTGCTACAGTCCAGGCGATGGCCTTTTTTGTAGATCAGGCATATGAGACCCTCTAACCAGTCCGAGGGCAATTCTTCATCAGACCACACTCTCAGCATGATCCGATGGATGGCACGATACAGCTGTTCGCTCCCGACTTTGAAGAGTTCGGCGGGAATGCCGTCCTTCCCAGCTGCCTTGCAGTTTCTCAGCTCTTTCACTGCTTTCTTCACCTCGTCCATGGATGGTGGATCCACAGCCTGACCATCATTCTCAATAGTCATCCTGCTCCTTTAGACTCCACTGTTTCCCTCACCGTTCAACAGCACACTGAAGTGTTCCTTCCAACGCCTGGCCACCTCTGTTTTATCGGTTATCAGGTTCCCCTCCCTATCGTTGCACATAACAGGGGCTGACACGTTTCGATTCCTGATTCCGTTGACCTTCTTGTAGAAGCTCCTCGCATCGTGCCTAGAGAAGCAACCTTCTGCCTCCGCAAGAATACGCTCCCAATGCTTTCGTTTCTTCCGGCGGTGGAGTCTCTTTTCAGCGGCTCTTGCATCTCGATATCTACCCATGCTCTGACGAGTCACAGCCGTGGCCAACATGTGACCCCTGGCGCGGTTCTTCTCTTCCGTCACTCGCTGGCACTCAGCGTCAAACCACTCATTGGGCGCAGCTGCCGCAGTTGTACCCAACACTTCTCGCGCTGTAGTGCTGATCGAACTGTGGATGTGCCTCCACTGTTCATTCAGGTTCCCTTCAGCTCCTTGCTCAATCCGTTCATCAACTTTCTGCGAGTACTCTGTAGCCACTCCTTCAGTTGCTAGCCGCTGGATGTTCAACTGCATCCTCCTCGTTGCCTTGGATTTCAGCACGTTGGACAGCCTGGCGCGGATTTTGGCTACTACGAGATAGTGATCCGAGTCAACGTTCGGTCCTCTGAACGACCTCACGTCTGTAACGTCTGAAAATTGCGTCGGCTGTCCCTAAAGGGAAAACTGACTTCCACTTGATCGTAAACATGCGCGCGGCCAACAAAGCCATCAAGCGTGAATATTTCCGCATGCCACTTATCGACGATATGAAGATAAAGCTCCATGGAGCGAAATATTTTTCAAAGTTAGATTTGAGCAATGCATTCTACCACCTCGAGCTCAGCCCGAGTCACGAGACTTGACAACGTTTCTTTCCGAATCTGGCATGTACTGATTCAAGCGGCTCATGTTCGGCGTCAATTGTGCACCGGAAATTTTCCAACGGGAAATGACGAATATCTTGAAAGATGAAAAAAAAGTAGGAGGTTGTATCCAAGACACGACCGCATAACTGACGTAGAACACAAATGCATTTTTGTAGGTGTTTCAATAATGAGTCAAAGTCTACTAATGCTTGCTTTGTGCTACCTCAACAGTGGGGTAATAAAGACACTGAAAACACGAGCTGTAGAAGCAGTTTCACATTCTGTAAATTAGACGGCTGCTACAGATTTAAATTGCTACTATCCAGCACAGATTGCTCGCTTGAGTTGTCAAAAAATTATTAACCTTCAAATATTTGTTTATTTGCCTTGAGAAAAGCATTTTGCTGCTCAAAATTGGATTTGCTGATGGCAACCTTTATGCTGCCTCAGTAGTGGGGCAATAACGGCAGTCTGACGACACACGCTGAGAAGCGAGAAGAACCGCGCGGCTCCTGAGACATGGTGACCAACCACAGGGCAAGTGCTTAATTTGAAGGCAGCCACAGGCGCGACCCGCTGCTATGGTCTGTTACTGCTGAGCGCCGATATCTGCTGCTACTGCTGTCAACGTTGTGGAGGGTCCATCCAGCTCATCTTCCGACTAATGAATGTAGCTAGTTTTCCCAGAAACACTCTTTTATAGCCGAAGGGTGCTACGTAATAGGCCACGCCCTTTTTTTTCAGTTGTTTAATTCTCTAATATTCTTTAGACGAATTATTCCACAATTCGCATTCGATATTTGTTTCCAGCGAATAAACACCGATGGTGCTCTCACACACGCAACGGTTTTAACCCGTATTTTATTGCGGTTTGTAACATCAAGCGATTTCGTTTGCTCGTTGTTGCGTGTTGCATCATGTTGCAACTTGGCAGCTGGGAGACGACGAAATTCTGTTAATGCTGATTGATTGAATCGACTTCATATCAGCTCTGCATATTCGAATTCGTTCGAATTGCGTTCTAACAGGGCAGTTTGTTATTCAAAATCGGTTATGTTGATCGATCGACACACGCTGAGAAGAACCGCGCTGCTCCTGAGACGTGGTGACCAACCACCGGGCTAGTGCTGCTGCTAAGGAAGGACGACTGCTGTTGACAACTTGTCGCTGTCCAGAAATATTATGAGCGGCTTCGGCTGAAACAGGCTCTTATATAGGCCAAACAGCATGTTTTCAATTGCAAGGTATATGATTCTGTCGACCGTGCTTGGGAAGCAATCATATAACGACCAATCAGAGGACGTAATTTTCGTTTAAACAAGGCTTGACAATTATCAATAGTACAATAGTTTACATAATCAATCAACAATTTTCTACATTTGGGTGGATGCGTGTATAATTTTCCAAACAATTACTGCAAAAATGAAGGAAATCGGTTGAAAACAAACCGATTTATAAGCATTCTAAAAGGGACATATTTCGTCCCCTTTTCGTTAATAGTTTTCCTATTTACATCCCTATGTGGTATTCGCTGTATGATTCGATCCTGTTCATCTGGATCAATTACGTCGGTTAGGATGTTTTGTGTGAATCTTACTTTCAGAAGACCGGGTCTACTAAAGAATTATTAGAATTTTTATAGACTTCTTGTAATTGGCCTAGAATTATTTCTTCGGCCAACTCCAGACCAGACGTAAATATTGCAATTAATGGTGAGACGATTGATCGCGTGAATGAGTTAAAATATCTTGGAGTAATCATTGATGACAAGTTAACTTTCAAGTCTCACATTGACAACGTCATCAGAAAAATGGCTAAAAAATACGGTATTCTGTGCCGTTTAAAAAATGAATTGACTGTTAGTAGTAAAATTTTGTTGTATAAGTCAATCATTTCACCACATATAGACTTTTGCTCATCCATCTTATTCCTTGCGAATAATACACAAATATTGAGATTACAGCGGTTACAAAATAAAGTAATGCGATTAATATTAAGATGTAATAGATACACTTCCTCGAGTTTCATGCTGGACGCGTTGCAATGGCTTTCTGTGAAGCAACGAGTATATTTTTTGACAATGGTGTTCCTTTATAAAAATTTTAATAATATGCTGCCTCGATATTTGTGTGATCGAATTGATAGGGGAAGTGATTTTCATAGGTACAACACTAGAAACGCGGAAGACGCTAGAACACCACACTTTTTATTTAGTAGATCACAGAACTCTCTGTTGTATAAAGGAATTAACTTTTTCAATTCGATGCCCAGACAAGTGAAACGTGCAACAACAATGGCGGAGTTTAAAAGGCTTTGTATTTCACACATAAAATCTGTTTTGTGGACAGATTTCAACGAATTTTTTGTTAATTAATAAAGAAGATTGTAATATTTAAGTATATTTTTTTTTTTTCAAATTTATCTGGTACACTAAGTTATTGTGTTCATTGATGATGATGGATTTTTGTTTGAATATAGCTAATAATATTAAATAGTAGAGTTAAAAAAATGAGTTGACTACACATGTTTGAGCCACGCGCGCGTAGACTGACATAGACAATCTGGATACTGAGTACATCAGGGTTAAACCCCTGAAATTGAAACAAAAGGCATATCGGGTTGATAAGTTGCTTTTTTGGTTTGTAATATTATATATATTTTCATTAAGATTTTTAATATTTATCTGTTTTCACGATTTAGAACAAAGGGTTGGGAGAAAAAACTGAAAAGGCTTGGGTTTGCCTGTGGACTGTATAGCTCGTTATCGATAACTATAGTATCATAGGATCTCTCTCGTAGTTTTGGATCGTTATCCAGAACCAATTCTGATTAGTTAAAGCTCCTAAATGTTAGGTTCGATTCCTAACCAAATCCAGATAATTTTCGGGTTGGAAACGTTTTGGATGCGCCTTGGATCAATGATGTTATTGGAAAATCGTTTTTTTTTTTTCAAATTATTGGTATTCTTTTGAAGGGTTACTATGTCTGTATTAATAACCAGTCCGTTATTTGTTTGCCTACTGGTTACATTGTATGTCTTTAAATAATATCTTTCTTAGATAAATCGACCAGCTCAAGCCGATGTAGGGGTATGAGGTGGGACCATCATCATCATTCTTATCATTCTCACGTAAAACATCGTCGATCATTTATTGAAAAACTGCTGGTGCATTTTTCTTGAGGGTCTGATTATTCCGTTTTCAAGTAAATTTTTAATCTGTTTGTCTACTTCTTCTCTGTATGCTGTGGGATAGGGACAGGTTTTCTGGTATATGGATATATCATCAGTGGTGCGTATATTACACTTTACGTCGGTAGTATACGTAAGTTTATTATCTGGGTTGTGGAAAGTACTTTCGAATTTTTTAAGGACACGAAGTAGAGATTTATTCTCGTTTGCCGACATGTGGGATGTTCTTATTTTCTGTTCAAAAAATAAATAAATAATAAATAATAAAAGGAAATTGGGATATCCCTTTCCGACCGGGCCCATATAATTGTGTAGGTAGACGGTGACTTAAACGAAACCTTCTCTCTCGCTTTTTGAACGTCATATTCATTGTTTTATTGTTCACAACGCTAGTGTTAACATCGCAGCTGCTACAAAAAATAAAAAACCGCGACAAGCAAGTGTTTTTATATAGGAATTGCTTCGATTTAGGTTTCGTTATCCGTCATTTTTTACCTACACAATTGTGTGGGCTCGGTCGGAAAGGGATAGGAAATATTTTTTCTTCGTATGTTAACACACAAAGTGTATTAGAGTTACTAATAAGATTGAATCGATCGCCGAAAAGAATTTCGGTACCGATTATGCCATCAAAGTAAGAGTTAAAATTAAATACAAAAAATTCGAAATTTTTATTAATCAAAGGAAAGATCGGATTTATGAGTAACTTGGCATTAATGGAATTGCTGCCAGTAACACCTCTGACTGTTCTTTCTGGAATTTTGAAAATTTGTTTTCCTGAACTTAAAGCCCATTTTTCTGAGATGATGTTAATGTTAGCACCAGTGTCTAATAATAACTTCATTTCGCCTTTTGTCGTGGGGACTTTTATGAACGGAAGTTGGCAAAATTTTATGTCGTCCAGTCGCTCGCCCAACTGGTTTTTTCTAAAAAATTTATTTCTTCTTAAGTTTAGTAAAGCGGGCAATGTATGTAGTTTCGCGGGAATGCGAAGATGAACGTTTACGTACGCCATAGTTTACGTGTTTGAATCGAATGGAATTGTCTACTTCCATCGGTTCGTGATTATTTTGGCGGGGGTAAAACGTTCGATTTGGTGCGGAGGCGTTCCTTTGGGGGTAATTAAATGGTTGCTGATATTGTCGAGGCGCGGGGTTTGGAAAATGGTTCCTAGGTGTGTGATTCTGGGAGTAATGTCGAGGTGGTGGATTCGGTGGATGGTTTTGGTTAATTAATTTTGGATGGATTGGTGTTGTTGTTTTTGGGGCAGATTGCTCCTTGGAGCTGGGATGGGCGCATTTTGTATGCCGCTGAAAGGCGCGTTGCTTGCGCCGACATTTAAATAGTCGACGCAGTAGTGATAAGCCTCAGCAAGAATTTTTGGTCTGAAATTCCCACAGAAGAGAGAAAGTGGTTCACCTACACCTCTAATGAATCTGTCTAATGATATTTTATTGTATAATTTTATCAATGCAGTTTCGTGACCGCGCCATTCGTCGTCCATTGAGATAGCTGCAATAATTAGCGTGACCATTTCACGGATTCTGCTGTAGTATGTCTTGATTGATTCGTTCCGACCTCGAATCATATCCTTTAGTTGGTTTTGGTTATCGAGTGTTATTAAATCTCGTTTGTCCGCATAATACAGACGTAAAACCTCTTTTATATTCTCCCAATTTGTGTGGGTTTTCTTTGTTATCAGTATGTCGTTTGCCTCATCTTTGATGTTTCTACGGATGGTTTTTAAAATTAATTGATAGTGGAATGTGTCTCGGAGGTCGTCATACAACTCCAAGATGTCCTCCACGTCTAGAATCCATTGCGACAAATTTCTCGCGTTGCCGTGAAAATCTGGCAAGTCATTCACGATTGTTGGTATTCGCCCGCGATCATGGAAACTAAACGTCGGGTCGATAGCAAAACGAGGAGAAGGTGCTGGTGCTGGTGGTTCCGGTACTGGTGCCGGTTCCATTCTGAGCGACGTTGAAAATAGCCTTCTAACGCCTCAATTTTTAATTGTTGGAACAGTTCAGTTTGGTCCTACAGCTCACCAATATGTAGTTTTTTTGACGTGGGACTACGTCGTTGTTTACTATACTGGGATGCATTCTGTAAAACTGGAAATGAAACTGACAAACGTTGCGTCATATTTCAAACGTTAATAACAGCATAACCACATGATGGATAACAATAGCCATGTTGTTGTTGGATAGATAAAATGTTGAACAATTTTGTAATATGCTAGTTATCACTCAAATTTCATTGCTAAGCGGTAAAATTGATAGAAAGTTTCAATGACAAATTTACGCGAATGATGAACCAATTACATGCGAGCATTCCTAGCACAGACGACATGAATGGACACCAACATGGACACACCATATCGATATAAACATTGACAGAGTCTCCCCGTCCCAATAGGTCAATTTATTTTTGCTTCCATGAGCTTAGACTAATATAATGTCCCGAAGGTAAAAATTTTCCGAAAAGTTCGAAACAATCCCCATTCTTGAACATTTTCTAAACCTGCTTTCAGAACCTAATACAAACTGATGTCTTGAAAGAAAACAGAAAACAGAAGAAAGAACCGCAGATCTCTTGTCGTCTATGATTGCAGCGGTACTCTTCCATTCGTACATTTCAGCGGTACTTTTCTATTCGTATTGCAGTGGTACTAATTGTATTGCAGTGATATTTATACGTTTGTATACTGTGCCTATACTTTTATCGATTTTTTGAGTTTAGATTAACCGTTTTCGTTCGAGTTCGTGCGAATCGTTTAGTTAACTGCTCTACGTACGTCGGTTCATCGAAATTCGAAAAGAATAATCGGTTTAAGCGTGTTAAGAACTGTTTTAGTTCTTCGCTATAGTGATTGTTTGTTTTGGTTTCTAACACGTCTATCAAAGCTCTATTACTCTCCCGCTCAAATTGTTCGTGAAAAGCGACATCTGTCCGTCAAAAATTCAACCACCATTGAAGCTTTTGCTATAAAAAAGCCAATAATTTGACTGTTGGGCTTATCGGCTGTGAAAAATAAACATCTAGCTTTCACTTGCAAAGATTTCAAACAGCAAGACTGTCAACCTCAGTTGGAATCACGTCGTGTAAAAAGTGCAACAAGCAATTTGTGATTCTGAGCCCATAAACTGCCGCGGATATTGTGGCGCAGTTTTCCATGTACTCTGCGTAAACATTGATATGCCAGTACTGGATATATTAGGAGCGCATGATAGAAATATTTTGTATTTGTCTTATTTGTCTTATGGTCTTCGATATAAAATCGTACAGACTATGATCTTAAATTATCTCTTATTCTAGTGTTAAAAGTAGTTAGTAGCGGAGATCGACCGGAATAATCGTTACAGAGGTGGGATGGCTTTCTCGGTCTTGAAGAATCAAAACGACTAAATTTTGTTCAACCTGACGTTTCGACCTTTGGTTTAGGCCTTTATCAAAGGATACTACGGATTAAAATAACATAATTACATGTAGGTACTAACTAACAATACAAAGCTTTAAACTTACACACTAGTCTGCCGTTTTTCGTTTCTTAAACATCGATTCTTTAAGGTTTCGCGTTAATTATTTGTCGATCATTTATTTGTCTTAACTTGTCTAATCAATTGGTGCAATAAGTATTTAAATATCGGAAAAAAATAGTTTGACTTGGCGGAAAACTAAAACTGTATCGGGTTTTTTCAAAATGGGGAGTGAGATGCTTTATGGTTGATGTGATTGCGTATCTGTGGTGCTATAATCTGGGCTATTTGTTGGTCTGTTATTATTGAGAGTGATCTGTGATCTGCGAGAGGTGGTGTTTTGGTACGTGTGAAGAATGCCTGCGTAAGTGGTGTTGAGGTTATTTGTTCTGAAGTTAACTGTGTTTGGTGTGTTCTGGATATGACACATTTCAAGTATTGGTAGATCAGAAGCTTTGTAACTGCGGACTATTATTTTGGATTTGCTGAGGTTGAATGTGTGTTCATGATCGATCTTGTGTTGTGTGAGAGCTGTTCGTTGTTCGCTGGGCTGGTATGGGGATGCAAGCAATTTGTTGATATTGGATTTGTGTCCACTTGTCTTCAACGACGATATTTAAATACTTATTGCACCAATTGATTAGACAAGTTAAGACAAATAAATGATCGACAAATAATTAACGCGAAACCTTCAAGAACCGATGTTTAATGTTTAAGAAACGAAAAACGGCAGACTAGTGTGTAAGTTTAAAGCTTTGTGTTGTTAGTTAGTACCTACATGTAATTATGTTATTTTAATCCGTAGTATCCTTTGATAAAGGCCTAAACCAAAGGTCGAAACGTCAGGTTGAACAAAATTTAGTCATTTTGATTCTTCAAGACCGAGAAAGCCATCCCTTACTTACTTTACTTTGAAGGCGACAGACCGATTATCGATCCAGTGCCGAATCCAGAATACGTCGCCATGTCCCTCGGTCTTGGGCTGCTATCCTCCAATCACCCCTAACACCTATTTCGCGTGCATCCTAGTCGACAGCACACATCCAACGAGTGCGGGGTCTACCTCGAAGTCGTCGACCTCTATCGGGACTCCTGCTAAATATAGCCTTCGCTTGACGCTCATCCGGCATTCTCGCTACATGCCCAGCCCACTGAAGCCTGCCGCTTGACTATATCCGCCGATTTGTATGCCTGGTACACTTCATGGTTCATGCGTCTGCGCCAAACACCATTTTCTAGTTTGCCGCCAAGGATTGAACGCAAAATCCTACGCTCAAAAACACCAAGAGCTCGCCGATCAGCCTCTTTCAGCGTCCATGATTCATGGCCGTAGAGAGCCACCGGAAGAATCAGTGTTTTATAGAGTGCAAGTTTATTTCGGATTTGCAGACTGCGGGACCTTAGCTGGTTACGTAATCCGTAAAAGGCCCTATTTGCGGCTGCTATCCACCTCTTTATCTCACGGCTAACCTCGTTGTCACATGTCACTAATGTTCCCAGGTAATAAATTCGTCGACTACTTCAAATGTTTCCCCATCTAGCACCACCGCAGCACCAACCTCCGACGGACTACCACGCACTCTGCCAGCCACCATGTATTTCGTTTTGGCAGAGTTTATGACAAGCCCTAATCTCGCAGCTTCTCTCCTGAGAAGTCCGAAGGCTTCTTCCACAGCTCTACGGTTGATACCAATGATGTCGATATCGTCCGCAAAACCGAGATGCATGTGCGACTTCGTAATGATGGTGCCGCTTCTCTGCATACCAGCCCTCCGTATAGCACCTTCCAATGCGATGTTGAACAATAAGTTCGACAGCCCGTCACCCTGCTTCAAACCATCTAACGTCACGAACGAGTATCTCACCGGCTATCCTGACGCTTGATGTAGAACCTTCCAGGGTGGCACGTATCAGCCTAATCAGCTTTGTTGGGAAGCCATGTTCCATCATAATCTGCCATAACTCATTTCTCTTGACTGAATCGTACGCTGCACTGAAGTCTATGAACAGATGGTGCGTCTGCAAGTTGTATTCTCGAAATTTATCGAGGATTTGTCGCAAGGTAAACATTTGGTCCGTCGTGGAGCGTCCCCCTCGAAAACCGCATTGGTACTCGCCAACAAAGGTCTCCTGCAACGGCCTCAGTCTGTGGAACAGGATGCGGGAGAGAATTTTGTACACGGTATTGAGAAGTCTTATGCCCCGATAATTGCTACAGTCCAGGCGATGGCCTTTTTTGTAGATCGGGCATATGAGACCCTCTAACCAGTCCGAGGGCAATTCTTCATCAGACCACACTCTCAGCATGATCCGATGGATGGCACGATACAGCTGTTCGCTCCCGACTTTGAAGAGTTCGGCGGGAATGCCGTCCTTCCCAGCTGCCTTGCAGTTTCTCAGCTCTTTCACTGCTTTCTTCACCTCGTCCATGGATGGTGGATCCACAGCTTGACCATCATTCTCAATAGTCATCCTGCTCCTTTAGACTCCACTGTTTCCCTCACCGTTCAACAGCACACTGAAGTGTTCCTTCCAACGCCTGGCCACCTCTGTTTTATCGGTTATCAGGTTCCCCTCCCTATCGTTGCACATAACAGGGGCTGACACGTTTCGATTCCTGATTCCGTTGACCTTCTTGTAGAAGCTCCTCGCATCGTGCCTAGAGAAGCAACCTTCTGCCTCCGCAAGAATACGCTCCCAATGCTGTCGTTTCTTCCGGCGGTGGAGTCTCTTTTCAGCGGCTCTTGCATCTCGATATCTACCCATGCTCTGACGAGTCACAGCCGTGACCAACATGTGACCCCTGGCGCGGTTCTTCTCTTCCGTCACTCGCTGGCACTCAGCGTTAAACCACTCATTGGGCGCAGCTACCGCAGTTGTACCCAACACTTCTCGCGCTGTAGTGCTGATCGAACTGTGGATGTGCCTCCACTGTTCATTCAGGTTCCCTTCAGCTCCTTGCTCAATCCGTTCATCAACTTTCTGCGAGTACTCTGTAGCCACTCCTTCAGTTGCTAGTCACTGGATGTTCAACTGCATCCTCCTCGTTGCCTTGGATTTCAGCACGTTGGACAGCCTGGCGCGGATTTTGGCTACTACGAGATAGTGATCCGAGTCAACGTTCGGTCCTCTGAACGACCTCACGTCTGTAACGTCTGAAAATTGCGTCGGCTGTCCCTAAAGGGAAAACTGACTTCCACTTGATCGTAAACATGCGCGCGGCCAACAAAGCCATCAAGCGTGAATATTTCCGCATGCCACTTATCGACGATATGAAGATAAAGCAAAGTTAGATTTGAGCAATGCATTCTACCACCTCGAGCTCAGCCCGAGTCACGAGACTTGACAACGTTTCTTTCCGAATCTGGCATGTACTGATTCAAGCGGCTCATGTTCGGCGTCAATTGTGCACCGGAAATTTTCCAACGGGAAATGACGAATATCTTGAAAGATGAAAAAAAGTAGGAGGTTGTATCCAAGACACGACCGCATAACTGACGTAGAACTACGCACACTATTAACAAATGCATTGTTGTAGGTGTTTCAATAATGAGTCAAAGTCTACTAATGCTTGCTTTGTGCTACCTCAACAGTGGGGTAATAAAGACACTGAAAATACGAGCTGTAGAAGCAGTTTCACATTCTGTAAATTAGACGGCTGCTACAGATTTAAATTGCTACTATCCAGCACAGATTGCTCGCTTGAGTTGTCAAAAAATTATTAACCTTCAAATATTTGTTTATTTGCCTTGAGAAAAGCATTTTGCTGCTCAAAATTGGATTTGCTGATGGCAACCTTTATGCTGCCTCAGTAGTGGGGCAATAACGGCAGTCTGACGACACACGCTGAGAAGCGAGAAGAACCGCGCGGCTCCTGAGACATGGTGACCAACCACAGGGCAAGTGCTTAATTTGAAGGCAGCCACAGGCGCGACCCGCTGCTATGGTCTGTTACTGCTGAGCGCCGATATCTGCTGCTACTGCTGTCAACGTTGTGGAGGGTCCATCCAGCTCATCTTCCGACTAATGAATGTAGCTAGTTTTCCCAGAAACACTCTTTTATAGCCGAAGGGTGCTACGTAATAGGCCACGCCCTTCTTTTCAATTGTTTAATTCTCTAATATTCTTTAGACGAATTATTCCACAATTCGCATTCGATATTTGTTTCCAGCGAATAAACACCGATGGTGCTCTCACACACGCAACGGTTTTAACCCGTATTTTATTGCGGTTTGTAACATCAAGCGATTTCGTTTGCTCGTTGTTGCGTGTTGCATCATGTTGCAACTTGGCAGCTGGGAGACGACGAAATTCTGTTAATGCTGATTGATTGAATCGACTTCATATCAGCTCTGCATATTAGAATTCGTTCGAATTGCGTTCTAACAGGGCAGTTTGTTATTCAAAATCGGTTATGTTGATCGATCGACACACGCTGAGAAGAACCGCGCTGCTCCTGAGACGTGGTGACCAACCACAGGGCTAGTGCTGCTGCTAAGGAAGGACGACTGCTGTTGACAACTTGTCGCTGTCCAGAAATATTATGAGCGGCTTCGGCTGAAACAGGCTCTTATATAGGCCAAACAGCATGTTTTCAATTGCAAGGTATATGATTCTGTCGACCGTGCTTGGGAAGCAATCATATAACGACCAATCAGAGGACGTAATTTTCGTTTAAACAAGGCTTGACAATTATCAATAGTACAATAGTTTACATAATCAATCAACAATTTTCTACATTTGGGTGGATGCGTGTATAATTTTCCAAACAATTACTGCAAAAATGAAGGAAATCGGTTGAAAACAAACCGATTTATAAGCATTCTAAAAGGGACATATTTCGTCCCCTTTTCGTTAATAGTTTTCCTATTTACATCCCTATGTGGTATTCGCTGTATGATTCGATCCTGTTCATCTGGATCAATTACGTCGGTTAGGATGTTTTGTGTGAATCTTACTTTCAGAAGACCGGGTCTACTAAAGAATTATTAGAATTTTTATAGACTTCTTGTAATTGGCCTAGAATTATTTCTTCGGCCAACTCCAGACCAGACGTAAATATCGCAATTAATGGTGAGACGATTGATCGCGTGAATGAGTTAAAATATCTTGGAGTAATCATTGATGACAAGTTAACTTTCAAGTCTCACATTGACAACGTCATCAGAAAAATGGCTAAAAAATACGGTATTCTGTGCCGTTTAAAAAATGAATTGACTGTTAGTAGTAAAATTTTGTTGTATAAGTCAATCATTTCACCACATATAGACTTTTGCTCATCCATCTTATTCCTTGCAAATAATACACAAATATTGAGATTACAGCGGTTACAAAATAAAGTAATGCGATTAATATTAAGATGTAATAGATACACTTCCTCGAGTTTCATGCTGGACGCGTTAAAATGGCTTTCTGTGAAGCAACGAGTATATTTTTTGACAATGGTGTTCCTTTATAAAAATTTTAATAATATGCTGCCTCGATATTTGTGTGATCGAATTGATAGGGGAAGTGATTTTCATAGGTACAACACTAGAAACGCGGAAGACGCTAGAACACCACACTTTTTATTTAGTAGATCACAGAACTCTCTGTTGTATAAAGGAATTAACTTTTTCAATTCGATGCCCAGACAAGTGAAACGTGCAACAACAATGGCGGAGTTTAAAAGGCTTTGTATTTCACACATTAAAATCTGTTTTGTGGACAGATTTCAACGATTTTTTTGTTAATTAATAAAGAAGATTGTAATATTTAAGTATATTTTTTTTTCAAATTTATCTGGTACACTAAGTTATTATGTTCATTGATGATGATGGATTTTTGTTTGAATATAGCTAATAATATTAAATAGTAGAGTTAAAAAAATGAGTTGACTACACATGTTTGAGATTTTGGGAGAAAAAACTGAAAAGGCTTGGGTTTGCCTGTGGACTGTATAGCTCGTTATCGATAACTATAGTATCATAGGATCTCTCTCGTAGTTTTGGATCGTTATCCAGAACCAATTCTGATTAGTTGAAGCTCCTAAATGTTAGGTTCGATTCTCAACCAAATCCAGATAATTTTCGGGTTGGAAACGTTTTGGATGCGCCTTGGATCAATGATGTTATTGGAAAATCGTTTTTTTTTTTTTCAAATTATTGGTATTCTTTTGAAGGGTTACTATGTTTGTATTAATAACCAGTCCGTTATTTGTTTGCCTACTGGTTACATTGTATGTCTTTAAATAATATCTTTCTTACATAAATCGACCAGCTCAAACCGATGTAGGGGTATGAGGTGGGACCATCATCATCATTCTTATCATTCTCACGTAAAACATCGTCGATCATTTTTTGAAAAACTGCTGGTGCATTTTTCTTGAGGGTCTGATTATTCCGTTTTCAAGTAAATTTTTAATCTGTTTGTCTACTTTTCTCTGTATGCTGTGGGATAGGGACAGGTTTTCTGGTATATGGATAAATCATCAGTGGTGCGTATATTACACTTCACGTCGGTAGTATACGTAAGTTTATTATCTGGGTTGTGGAAAGTACTTTCGAATTTTTTAAGGACACGAAGTAGAGATTTATTCTCGTTTGCCGACATGTGGGATGTTCTTATTTTCTGTTCAAAAAATAAATAAATAATAAATAATAAAAGGAAATTGGGATATCCCTTTCCGACCGGGCCCATATAATTGTGTAGGTAGACGGTGACTTAAACGAAACCTTCTCTCTCGCTTTTTGAACGTCATATTCATTGTTTTATTGTTCACAACGCTAGTGTTAACATCGCAGCTGCTACAAAAAATAAAAAACCGCGACAAGCAAGTGTTTTTATATAGGAATTGCTTCGATTTAGGTTTCGTTATCCGTCATTTTTCACCTACACAATTGTGTGGGCTCGGTCGGAAAGGGATAGGAAATATTTTTTCTTCGTCTGTTAACACACAAAGTGTATTAGAGTTACTAATAAGATTGAATCGATCGCCGAATAGAATTTCGGTACCGATTATGCCATCAAAGTAAGAGTGAAAATTAAATACAAAAAATTCGAAATTTTTATTAATCAAAGGAAAGATCGGATTTATGAGTAACTTGGCATTAATGAAATTGCTGCCAGTAACACCTCTGACTGTTCTTTCTGGAATTTTGAAAATTTGTTTTCCTGAACTTAAAGCCCATTTTTCTGAGATGATGTTAATGTTAGCACCAGTGTCTAATAATAACTTCATTTCGCCTTTTGTCGTGGGGACTTTTATGAACGGAAGTTGGCAAAATTTTATGTCGTCCAGTCGCTCGCCCAACTGTTTTTTTCTAAAAAATTTATTTCTTCTTAAGTTTAGTAAAGCGGGCAATGTATGTAGTTTCGCGGGAATGCGAAGATGAACGTTTACGTACGCCATAGTTTACGTGTTTGGATCGAATGGAATTGTCTACTTCCATCGGTTCGTGATTATTTTGGCGGGGGTAAAACGTTCGATTTGGTGCGGAGGCGTTCCTTTGGGGGTAATTAAATGGTTGCTGATATTGTCGAGGCGCGGGGTTTTGAAAATGGTTCCTAGGTGTGTGATTCTGGAAGTAATGTCGAGGTGGTGGATTCGGTGGATGGTTTTGGTTAATTAATTTTGGATGGATTGGTGTTGTTGTTTTTGGGGCAGATTGCTCCTTGGAGCTGGGATGGGCGCATTTTGTATGCCGCTGAAAGGCGCGTTGCTTGCGCCGACATTTAAATAGTCGACGCAGTAGTGATAAGCCTCAGCAAGAATTTTTGGTCTGAAATTCCCACAGAAGAGAGAAAGTGGTTCACCTACACCTCTAATGAATCTGTCTAGTGATATTTTATTGTATAATTTTATCAATGCAGTTTCGTGACCGCGCCATTCGTCGTCCATTGAGAAAGCTGCACTAATTAGCGTGACCATTTCACGGATTCTGCTGTAGTATGTCTTGATTGATTCGTTCCGACCTCGAATCATATCCTTTAGTTGGTTTTGGTTATCGAGTGTTATTAAATCTCGTTTGTCCGCATAATACAGACGTAAAACCTCTTTTATATTATCCCAATTTGTGTGGGTTTTCTTTGTTATCAGTATGTCGTTTGCCTCATCTTTGATGTTTCTACGGATGGTTTTTAAAATTAATTGATAGTGGAATGTGTCTCGGAGGTCGTCATACAACTCCAAGATGTCCTCCACGTCTAGAATCCATTGCGACAAATTTCTCGCGTTGCCGTGAAAATCTGGCAAGTCATTCACGATTGTTGGTATTCGCCCGCGATCATGGAAACTAAACGTCGGGTCGATAGCAAAACGAGGAGACGGTGCTGGTGCTGGTGGTTCCGGTACTGGTGCCGGTTCCATTCTGAGCGACGTTGAAAATAGCCTTCTAACGCCTCAATTTTTAATTGTTGGAACTGTTCAGTTTGGTCCTACAGCTCACCAATATGTAGTTTTTTTGACGTGGGACTACGTCGTTGTTTACTATACTGGGATGCATTCTATAAAACTGTAAATGAAACCGACAAACGTTGCGTCATATTTCAAACGTTAATAACAGCATAACCACATGATGGATAACAATAGCCATGTTGTTGTTGGATAGATAAAATGTTGAACAATTTTGTAATATGCTAGTTATCACTCAAATTTCATTGCTAAGCGGTAAAATTGATAGAAAGTTTCAATGACAAATTTACGCGAATGATGAACCAATTACATGCGAGCATTCCTAGCACAGACGACATGAATGGACACCAACATGGACACACCATATCGATATAAACATTGACAGAGTCTCCCCGTCCCAATAGGTCAATTTATTTTTGCTTCCATGAGCTTAGACAAATATAATGTCTCGAAGGTAAAAATTTTCCGAAAAGTTCGAAACAATCCCCATTCTTGAACATTTTCTTAACCTGCTTTCAGAACCTAATACAAACTGATGTCTTGAAAGAAAACAGAAAACAGAAGAAAGAACCGCAGATCTCTTGTCGTCTATGATTGCAGCGGTACTCTTCCATTCGTACATTTCAGCGGTACTTTTCTATTCGTATTGCAGTGGTACTAATTGTATTGCAGTGATACTTATACGTTTGTATACTGTGCCTATACTTTTATCGATTTTTTGTGTTTAGATTAACCGTTTTCGTTCGAGTTCGTGCGAATCGTTTAGTTAACTGCTCTACGTACGTCGGTTCATCGAAATTCGAAAAGAATAATCGGTTTAAGCGTGTTAAGAACTGTTTTAGTTCTTCGCTATAGTGATTGTTTGTTTTGGTTTCTAACACGTCTATCAAAGCTCTATTACTCTCCCGCTCAAATTGTTCGTGAAAAGCGACATCTGTCCGTCAAAAATTCAACCACCATTGAAGCTTTTGCTATAAAAAAGCCAATAATTTGACTGTTGGGCTTATCGGCTGTGAAAAATAAACATCTAGCTTTCACTTGCAAAGATTTCAAACAGCAAGACTGTCAACCTCAGTTGGAATCACGTCGTGTAAAAAGTGCAACAAGCAATTTGTGATTCTGAGCCCATAAACTGCCGCGGATATTGTGGCGCAGTTTTCCATGTACTCTGCGTAAACATTGATATGCCAGTACTGGATATATTAGGAGCGCATGATAGAAATATTTTGTATTTGTCTTATTTGTCTTATGGTCTTCGATATAAAATCGTACAGACTATGATCTTAAATTATCTCTTATTCTAGTGTTAAAAGTAGTAAGTAGCGGAGATCGACCGGAATAATCGTTACAGAGGTGGGATGGCTTTCTCGGTCTTGAAGAATCAAAACGACTAAATTTTGTTCAACCTGACGTTTCGACCTTTGGTTTAGGCCTTTATCAAAGGATACTACGGATTAAAATAACATAATTACATGTAGGTACTAACTAACAATACAAAGCTTTAAACTTACACACTAGTCTGCCGTTTTTCGTTTCTTAAACATCGATTCTTTAAGGTTTCGCGTTACTTATTTGTCGATCATTTATTTGTCTTAACTTGTCTAATCAATTGGTGCAATAAGTATTTAAATATCGGAAAAAAAATAGTTTGACTTGGCGGAAAACTAAAACTGTATCGGGTTTTTTCAAAATGGGGAGTGAGATGATTTATGGTTGATGTGATTGCGTATCTGTGGTGCTATAATCTGGGCTATTTGTTGGTCTGTTATTATTGAGAGTGATCTGTGATCTGCGAGAGGTGGTGTTTTGGTACGTGTGAGACAAGTTAAGACAAATAAATGATCGACAAATAATTAACGCGAAACCTTCAAGAACCGATGTTTAATGTTTAAGAAACGAAAAACGGCAGACTAGTGTGTAAGTTTAAAGCTTTGTGTTGTTAGTTAGTACCTACATGTAATTATGTTATTTTAAGTCGTAGTATCCTTTGATAAAGGCCTAAACCAAAGGTCGAAACGTCAGGTTGAACAAAATTTAGTCATTTTGATTCTTCAAGACCGAGAAAGCCATCCCTTACTTACTTTACTTTGAAGGCGACAGACCGATTATCGATCCAGTGCCGAATCCAGAATACGTCGCCATGTCCCTCGGTCTTGGGCTGCTATCCTCCAATCACCCCTAACACCTATTTCGCGTGCATCCTAGTCGACAGCACACATCCAACGAGTGCGGGGTCTACCTCGAAGTCGTCGACCTCTATCGGGACTCCTGCTAAATAAAGCCTTCGCTTGACGCTCATCCGGCATTCTCGCTACATGCCCAGCCCACTGAAGCCTGCCGTGTTTTATCCGCTTGACTATATCCGCCGATTTGTATGCCTGGTACACTTCATGGTTCATGCGTCTGCGCCAAACACCATTTTCTAGTTTGCCGCCAAGGATTGAACGCAAAATCCTACGCTCAAAAACACCAAGAGCTCGCCGATCAGCCTCTTTCAGCGTCCATGATTCATGGCCGTAGAGAGCCACCGGAAGAATCAGTGTTTTATAGAGTGCAAGTTTATTTCGGATTTGCAAACTGCGGGACCTTAGCTGGTTACGTAATCCGTAAAAAGCCCTATTTGCGGCTGCTATCCACCTCTTTATCTCATGGTTAACCTCGTTGTCACATGTCACTAATGTTCCCAGGTACTAAATTCGTCGACTACTTCAAATGTTTCCCCATCTAGCACCACCGCAGCACCAACCTCCGACGGACTACCACGCACTCTGCCAGCCACCATGTATTTCGTTTTGGCAGAGTTTATGACAAGCCCTAATCTCGCAGCTTCTCTCCTGAGAAGTCCGAAGGCTTCTTCCACAGCTCTACGGTTGATACCAATGATGTCGATATCGTCCGCAAAACCGAGATGCATGTGCGACTTCGTAATGATGGTGCCGCTTCTCTGCATACCAGCCCTCCGTATAGCACCTTCCAATGCGATGTTGAACAATAAGTTCGACAGCCCGTCACCCTGCTTCAAACCATCTAACGTCACGAACGAGTATCTCACCGGCTATCCTGACGCTTGATGTAGAACCTTCCAGGGTGGCACGTATCAGCCTAATCAGCTTTGTTGGGAAGCCATGTTCCATCATAATCTGCCATAACTCATTTCTCTTGACTGAATCGTACGCTGCACTGAAGTCTATGAACAGATGGTGCGTCTGCAAGTTGTATTCTCGAAATTTATCGAGGATTTGTCGCAAGGTAAACATTTGGTCCGTCGTGGAGCGTCCCCCTCGAAAACCGCATTGGTACTCGCCAACAAAGGTCTCCTGCAACGGCCTCAGTCTGTGGAACAGGATGCGGGAGAGAATTTTGTACACGGTATTGAGAAGTCTTATGCCCCGATAATTGCTACAGTCCAGGCGATGGCCTTTTTTGTAGATCGGGCATATGAGACCCTCTAACCAGTCCGAGGGCAATTCTTCATCAGACCACACTCTCAGCATGATCCGATGGATGGCACGATACAGCTGTTCGCTCCCGACTTTGAAGAGTTCGGCGGGAATGCCGTCCTTCCCAGCTGCCTTGCAGTTTCTCAGCTCTTTCACTGCTTTCTTCACCTCGTCCATGGATGGTGGATCCACAGCTTGACCATCATTCTCAATAGTCATCCTGCTCCTTTAGACTCCACTGTTTCCCTCACCGTTCAACAGCACACTGAAGTGTTCCTTCCAACGCCTGGCCACCTCTGTTTTATCGGTTATCAGGTTCCCCTCCCTATCGTTGCACATAACAGGGGCTGACACGTTTCGATTCCTGATTCCGTTGACCTTCTTGTAGAAGCTCCTCGCATCGTGCCTAGAGGAGCAACCTTCTGCCTCCGCAAGAATACGCTCCCAATGCTGTCGTTTCTTCCGGCGGTGGAGTCTCTTTTCAGCGGCTCTTGCATCTCGATATCTACCCATGCTCTGACGAGTCACAGCCGTGGCCAACATGTGACCCCTGGCGCGGTTCTTCTCTTCCGTCACTCGCTGGCACTCAGCGTCAAACCACTCATTGGGCGCAGCTGCCGCAGTTGTACCCAACACTTCTCGCGCTGTAGTGCTGATCGAACTGTGGATGTGCCTCCACTGTTCATTCAGGTTCCCTTCAGCTCCTTGCTCAATCCGTTCATCAACTTTCTGCGAGTACTCTGTAGCCACTCCTTCAGTTGCTAGCCGCTGGATGTTCAACTGCATCCTCCTCGTTGCCTTGGATTTCAGCACGTTGGACAGCCTGGCGCGGATTTTGTCTACTACGAGATAGTGATCCGAGTCAACGTTCGGTCCTCTGAACGACCTCACGTCTGTAACGTCTGAAAATTGCGTCGGCTGTCCTTAAAGGGAAAACTGACTTCCACTTGATCGTAAACATGCGCGCGGCCAACAAAGCCATCAAGCGTGAATATTTCCGCATGCCACTTATCGACGATATGAAGATAAGGCAAAATTAGATTTGAGCAATGCATTCTACCACCTCGAGCTCAGCCCGAGTCACGAGACTTGACAACGTTTCTTTCCGAATCTGGCATGTACTGATTCAAGCGGCTCATGTTCGGCGTCAATTGTGCACCGGAAATTTTCCAACGGGAAATGACGAATATCTTGAAAGATGAAAAAAAAGTAGGAGGTTGTATCCAAGACACGACCGCATAACTGACGTAGAACTACGCACACTATTAACAAATGCATTGTTGTAGGTGTTTCAATAATGAGTCAAAGTCTACTAATGCTTGCTTTGTGCTACCTCAACAGTGGGGTAATAAAGACACTGAAAACACGAGCTGTAAAAGCAGTTTCACATTCTGTAAATTAGACGGCTGCTACAGATTTAAATTGCTACTATCCAGCACAGATTGCTCGCTTGAGTTGTCAAAAAATTATTAACCTTCAAATATTTGTTTATTTGCCTTGAGAAAAGCATTTTGCTGCTCAAAATTGGATTTGCTGATGGCAACCTTTATGCTGCCTCAGTAGTGGGGCAATAACGGCAGTCTGACGACACACGCTGAGAAGCGAGAAGAACCGCGCGGCTCCTGAGACATGGTGACCAACCACAGGGCAAGTGCTTAATTTAAAGGCAGCCACAGGCGCGACCCGCTGCTATGGTCTGTTACTGCTGAGCGCCGATATCTGCTGCTACTGCTGTCAACGTTGTGGAGGGTCCATCCAGCTCACCTTCCGACTAATGAATGTAGCTAGTTTTCCCAGAAACACTCTTTTATAGCCGAAGGGTGCTACGTAATAGGCCACGCCCTTCAGTTCAGTTGTTTAATTCTCTAATATTCTTTAGACAAATTATTCCACAACTCGCATTCGATATTTGTTTCCAGCGAATAAACACCGATGGTGCTCTCACATACGCAACGATTTTAACCCGTATTTTATTGCGGTTTGTAACATCAAGCGATTTCGTTTGCTTGTTGTTGCGTGTTGCATCATGTTGCAACTTGGCAGCTGGGAGACGACGAAATTCTGTTAATGCTGATTGATTGGATCGACTTCATATTAGCTCTGCATATTCGAATTAACTGCCTTTGTGAATGCGTTCTAACAGGGCAGTTTGTTATTCAAAATCGGTTATGTTGATCGCAGCCTTTGTGCTGTCCCAACAGTGGGGATATTAACTAAATAAACTACAACAGAATTTGATTGCTAGGATCCCGCGAAGAATGTTTGCTTGTGTTGATGTTAGGAAATTTTCACTCTTCAATTACTTGTTTATTTGCCTTGAAAAAAGGCGTTTTGCTGTTCAAAATCGGTTGCTGATCGCAACCTTTGTGCCCCAACAGTGTGGGAGTTAAGATACACGGACAACATGCACTGTGGAAGGTATTTCACCTTCTGTAAATTAGACGGCCGCGACAGATGTAACTGCTAGAATCCGCACAGAATGCTTGCTTACGTTGTCAAAAATTATTAACTTTCAATGACTTATTTGCCTTGAAAAAGGCATTTTGCTGTTCAAAATTGGGTTTGGTGATGACGATCTTTATGCTGCCCCAACAGTGGGGGAATGATGGCAGTCTGGCGAGGCACGCTGAGAAGAACCGCGCTGCTACTGAGACATGGTGACCAACAACAGCGCAAGTGGTTTATTTAATTTGAAGGCAGCCACAGGCGCAACCCGCTGTTACTTCTGAGTGCTGTATCTGCTTCTACTGCTGTCAACGTTGTGGACGGTCCGGTCCATCCAGCTCACCTTCCGACTAATGAATGTAGCTAGTTTTCCCAGAAACACTCTTTTATAGCCGAAGGGTGCTACGTAATAGGCCACGCCCTTCTTTTCAGTTGTTTAATTCTCTAATATTCTTTAGACGAATTATTCCACAATTCGCATTCGATATTTGTTTCCAGCGAATAAACACCGATGGTGCTCTCACACACGCAACGGTTTTAACCCGTATTTTATTGCGGTTTGTAAGATCAAGCGATTTCGTTTGCTCGTTGTTGCGTGTTGCATCATGTTGCAACTTGGCAGCTGGGAGACGACGAAATTCTGTTAATGCTGATTGATTGAATCGACTTCATATTAGCTCTGCATATTCGAATTCGTTCGAATTGCGTTCTAACAGGGCAGTTTGTTATTCAAAATCGGTTATGTTGATCGCAGCCTTTGTGCTGTCCCAACAGTGGGGGTAAACTAAAACTAAATAAACTACAACAGAATTTGATTGCTAGGATCCCGCGAAGAATGTTTGCTTGTGTTGATACTAGGAAATTTTCACTCTTCAATTACTTGTTTATTTGCCTTGAAAAAAGGCATTTTGCTGTTCAAAATCGGTTGCTGATCGCAACCTTTGTGCCCCAACAGTGAGGGAGTTAAGATACACGGACAACATGCACTGTGGAAGCTATTTCACCTTCTGTAAATTAGACGGCCGCGACAGATGTAACTGCTAGAATCCACAAAGAATACTTGCTTACGTTGTCAAAAATTATTAACTTTCAATTACTTGCTTATTTGCCTTGAAAAAAGGCATTTTGCTGTTCAAAATCGGTTGCTGATCGCAACCTTTGTGCCCCAACAGTGGGGGAGTTAAGATACACGGACAACATGCACTGTGGAAGCTATTTCACCTTCTGTAAATAAGACGGCCGCGACAGATGTAACTGCTAGAATCCGCACAGAATACTTGCTTACGTTGTCAAAAATTATTAACTTTCAATGACTAGTTTTTTTGCCTTGAAAAAAGGCATTTTGCTGTTCAAAATTGGATTTGGTGATGACGATCTTCATGCTGCCCTAACACGGGGGAATGATGGCAGTCTGGCGACACACGCTGAGAAGAACCGCGCTGCTCCTGAGACGTGGTGACCAACCACAGGGCTAGTGCTGCTGCTAAGAAAGGACGACTGCTGTTGACAACTTGTCGCTGTCCAGAACTATTATGAGCGGCTTCGGCTGAAACAGGCTCTTATATAGGCCAAACAGCATGTTTTCAATTGCAAGGTATATGATTCTGTCGACCGTGCTTGGGAAGCAATCATATAACGACCAATCAGAGGACGTAATTTTCGTTTAAACAAGGCTTGACAATTATCAATAGTACAATAGTTTGCATAATCAATCAACAATTTTCTACATTTGGGTGGATGCGTGTATAATTTTCCAAACAATTACTGCAAAAATGAAGGAAATCGGTTGAAAACAAACCGATTTATAAGCATTCAAAAAGGGACATATTTCGTCCCCTTTTCGTTAATAGTTTTCCTATTTACATCCCTATGTGGTAGGCTAAAGAAAAACGTAGTTCTACGTCAAAAGTTAACACTACTCTCTCCCACTGATATTAAACGTCACCATTTTTACTTTAACAAAGATGCGGAAATGTAGTGATTTTTCAGATTCGATATTTTTTTTTGGTTCTTCCAAGTATAAGTACACAAAAGTATTCGATAAAAGTTGATGCTTTATAAAAATTGTTAAATTCCTCCTACCTCGAGTAGAAGGCCCTTCACCGGCGTCCCAACCAGTGGTTGAACTCGCTTCACCGCCGTCTGCTGCCACTCTGGCTCGCAGGGACCGGGAACGCTCAGTACTGGTTCTTGGTTTCTTCGACGCACTTCCCCCTTGCAGGTTCTTCGCGCGTTTTCGAGCATAACGCTTTTTTTTGGTGTTCATATACTTTGACATCTTACTTCACTACTAAACATTTGATTGATTTCTCAATAAAGGCTGGGAGTCTATCGTACGAGAATAATACAACACTACAAAGTAATACTGCACTACTTGGAGTAAAAGACAATTTTCACATTTTGTGCCGTGCCGAGTACGAAATTTATGTCTGTGGTCGGGAACCTTCACGTGGTTATGGGAAATTCCAAATCCATCAACCCATTTATCTATTATCCCATCATTTCAACTAAGCAATATCCCAAATCGTCACCACGGCATAAATCCCCATAGTATTCACAATATTTTTTGTTTTTTTTTGCCTTGAAAAAAGCATTTTACTGTTCAAAATCGGTTGCTGATCGCAACCTTTGTGCTGCCCCAACAGTGGGGGAGTTAAGATACACGACAACATGCACTGTGGAAGCTATTTCACCTTCTGTAAATTAGACGGCCGCGACAGATGTAACTGCTAGAATCCGCACAGAATGCTTGCTTACGTTGTCAAAAATTATTAACTTTCAATTACTTGTTTATTTGCCTTGAAAACAGGCATTTTGCTGTTCAAAATTGGATTTGGTGATGACGATCTTTATGCTGCCCCAACAGTGGGGGAATGATGGCAGTCTGGCGAGGCATGCTGAGAAGAACCGCGCTGCTACTGAGACATGGTGACCAACCACAGCGCAAGTGGTTTATTTAATGTGAAGGCAGCCACAGGCGCAACCCGCTGTTACTTCTGAGTGCTGTATCTGCTTCTACTGCTGTCAACGTTGTGGACGGTCCGGTCCATCCAGCTCACCTTCCGACTAATGAATGTAGCTAGTTTTCCCAGAAACACTCTTTTATAGCCGAAGGGTGCTACGTAATAGGCCACGCCCTTCTTTTCAGTTGTTTAATTCTCTAATATTCTTTAGACGAATTATTCCACAATTCGCATTCGATATTTGTTTCCAGCGAATAAACACCGATGGTGCTCTCACACACGCAACGGTTTTAACCCGTATTTTATTGCGGTTTGTAACATCAAGCGATTTCGTTTGCTCGTTGTTGGCAGCTGGGAGACGACGAAATTTTGTTAATGCTGATTGATTGAATCGACTTCATATTAGCTCTGCATATTCGAATTAACTGCCTTTGTGAATGCGCTCTAACAGGGCAGTTTGTTATTCAAAATCGGTTATGTTGATCGCAGCCTTTGTGCTGTCCCAACAGTGGGGGTAAACTAAAACTAAATAAACTACAACAGAATTTGATTGCTAGGATCCCGCGAAGAATGTTTGCTTGTGTTGATGCTAGGAAATTTTCACCCTTCAATTACTTGTTTATTTGCCTTGAAAAAAGGCATTTTGCTGTTCGAAATCGGTTGCTGATCGCAACCTTTGTGCCCCAACAGTGTGGGAGTTAAGATACACGGACAACATGCACGGTGGAAGCTATTTCACCTTCTGTAAATAATACGGCCGCGACAGATGTAACTGCTAGAATCCGCACAGAATGCTTGCTTACGTTGTCAAAAATTATTAACTTTCAATGACTAGTTTTTTTGCCTTGAAAAAAGGCATTTTGCTGTTCAAAATTGGATTTGGTGATGACGATCTTCAGGCTGCCCTAACACGGGGGAATAATGGCAGTCTGGCGACACACGCTGAGAAGAACCGCGCTGCTCCTGAGACGTGGTGACCAACCACAGGGCTAGTGCTGCTGCTAAGGAAGGACGACTGCTGTTGACAACTTGTCGCTGTCCAGAACTATTATGAGCGGCTTCGGCTGAAACAGGCTCTTATATAGGCCAAACAGCATGTTTTCAATTGCAAGGTATATGATTCGGTCGACCGTGCTTGGGAAGCAACCATATAACGACCAATCAGAGGACGTAATTTTCGTTTAAACAAGGCTTGACAATTATCAATAGTACAATAGTTTGCATAATCAATCAACAATTTTCTACATTTGGGTGGATGCGTGTATAATTTTCCAAACAATTACTGCAAAAATGAAGGAAATCGGTTGAAAACGAACCGATTTATAAGCATTTAAAAAGGGACATATTTCGTCCCCTTTTCGTTAATAGTTTTCCTATTTACATCCCTATGTGGTAGGCTTAAAAAAACGTAGTTCTACGTCAAAATATCATCGTGTATATAGATGATATTCTCATCTTTGGTCGAAGCCTAGAAGAGTGTAGGAGAACGGTTGCATCGGTGTTACGAACCCTACGGAATCATAACTTGACATTGAATCTCAGCAAATGTGAGTTTGATAAGACCCAAATTAAGTTCCTCGGACACGAAGTAGACGAGTGTGGGTTTTTTACGTCGACAGAGAGAAGGTGAAAAGCATGGAGAGCTTCAGGAGTCCAACAACTGCTTCAGAACTTCGAAGTTTCCTGGGGCTAACGTCGTTTATCAGCCCCTATATTTCAAATTTCGCGGACTTCACTTCTTCGCTATGGACAGTAGCCACTACGAAGTCATGGAAATGGGGCCCAGAGCAGCAAAGAGATTTTGAAGCAGTGAAGGACAAAATTTCACATTGCGTAACTTCTTTGGGATATTTTAACGAACAGGACAAAACGATCCTTTACACCGACGCTTCTCCGAACGCATTAGGAGCCGTACTTGTTCAGGAGGACATCAAAGGGTTACCTCGCGTAATAAGCTTTGCGTCAAAGGTCTTGACATCAACGGAAAAACGGTACGCCCAGAACCAGCGGGAGGCGCTTGGTGCAGTGTGGGGTGTTGAACATTTTTCGCACTTTCTGCTGGGTCGTCATTTCGTGCTGCGCACAGACGCACAGGGGGTTGCGTTTATATTAAATCGATCCCGCGAAAATACAAAACGTGCTTTGACTAGAGCGGATGGATGGGCTTTACGTCTGAGCCCCTATAGCTATGACGTACAGTATATCCGGGGCCGTGACAACATCGCAGACCCTTCGTCCCGACTCTACATCGCGAATGACGAACCGTTCGATGAAGCTTGCAGTCCTTGGGAAATTGCTAGCGTTGAGTCTAACTGCTTCGAGTTCTTGACAGAAGCCGAAGTGAGCGAAGCTACTGCGAATGACAAGATTCTCCAGCAAGTCATAGTAGCACTTGAGACAGGAAAGTGGGTTAAATCGCTCCGTAAATACGAGTTAGTGGCAGAAGATCTTACTGTTTCAAATGGCGTCGTAATTAAAAGAGGCTGCGCGGTTATCCCTGGATCTCTCCATAAGAAAGCTTTAACCACAGACTAACAGACGTAACACTGGAACCTGGCTCCATCGCCACAAAAAACGATCATTTCAAATTTCCAATCGATCAACAGTCATCACGCGATAACGCCGTTTGGGGCGCTGTCATGCAGTCTCATACATATTTTGTGATTCCCCAGTTGACACATGCAGTAATGCTGGCACTGTTGTCGAAATACATGACGCAGCGCGAACACGACAGCAGATGGTGCTAGTGTTACTAACGTAAAGTACTGGAATCATCCGAACGATGATGTTATTGAAAATTTGTTCGAAGTGTTATGTCTGTTAGTCTGTGCTTTAACTGTCGCGCACAGAGGGCATCCAATGTCTGCAAAAATGAGAAGCATTCTTCGCGAAAGGGTCTGGTGGTCAGGCATTACAGCCGATGCTGAAGAATGGGTTGATACTTGTCAGGTATGCGCTACTACTGATAGACCAGAGAAGCCCACCCCCATGAAACGATCGTTAGTCCCAAAGACAGCATGGCATTCCATCGCGCTGGACTTTAATGATGATGATGATGGTCCCACCTCATACCCCTACATCGGTTTGAGCTGGTCGATTTATCTATGAAAGATATTATTTAGAGACATACAATGTAACCAGTAGGCAAACAAATAACGGACTGGTTATTAATACAGACATAGTAATCCTTCAAAAGAATACCAATAATTTGAAAATAAAAAAGCGATTTTCCAATAACATCATTGATCCAAGGCTCATCCAAAACATTTCCAACCCGAAAATTATCTGGATTTGGTTAGGAATCGAACCTAACATTTAGGAGCTTTAACTAATCAGAATTGGTCCTGGATAACGATCCAGAACTACAAGAGAGATCCTATGATACTATAGTTCTCGATAACGAGCTTTACAGTCCACAGGCAAACCCAAGCCTTTTCAGTTTTTTCTCCCAATCCTTTGTTATAAATCGTGAAAACAGATAAATATTGAAAATCTTGGTAAAGATATATATACTATTACAAACCAAAAAGCAACTTATCAACCCGATATGCCTTTTGTTTCAATTTCAGGAGTTTAATCCTGATGTACTCAGTATCCAGATTGTCTATGTCAGTCTACGCGCGCGTGGCTCACACATGAGAAAGCCATCCCACCTCTGTTAAAAGTAGTTTTAGACATTCCAAACTCATAAACACTGCTGACGTCATTGAATGCCCTAAGACAGAAGTCGTAAGAGCTATTACTTCCGTTATTTGTTCTGTGAAACGGTACATTAATGACAGGAAAACTACGAAGAGCACGCTGGGGCACGTTGAAGTTAATTTGTTGCAACAGTTCAATACAGTCGATATTTCCTTCTATGATGTCGAACACGATCATTCGTTGCAGTTCGAGACGACGAGCTGTTAATGTTTCCATGCTAATGAGAAAGCAACGGAGAGGGTAGCCAGGCAGGTTGACGGGATCATTCCATAGTAGTTGTCGTAGGGCATACCGAATAAATAGCTTCTGTGTCCGCTCTTGTTTTAAAGTATGCACAAGCTGGTACGGTGCCCAGATGGGAACAGCGTATTCAAGGATGCTACGGACTAGGAGCAGTATAGCGTTTTCAGTGTATACACGTCTGTAAAATGAAGTGTTAATCTTCGAAAAAAGCCAAGCACCGCATAAGCCTTGGCTGCTGTGATTGAAATATGCTTGTTAAAGCGCAGTTTAGAGTCGATAGTTACTCCCAAATCTCGAATAGTATCGACACGTTCGAGCGCGTTGTCACCGATACAATACGGGTGATGTATTGCGTTCTGCCGACGGGGTCTCCTACGAAAGGCAGAAAATCAAAAGACAGAATCACGAAAGGCAGAATCACGAAAAGCAGAATTACGAAAGGCAGAATATTTCATAAGGCAGAATAACGAATGGCAGAATAAAAAAAAACACGAATGGTGGAATCAAAAAATGGTCTATTTTCTTTTTAACAACACACACTCGCGGCCTTCGGCCGACTCTATTGTACAGGTGTATGCTGCCCTTACTCGCTACCGCTCGTTCGGACTTAACTAAGGGAAAGAAAACCTGTTTGAATAATCCTAGAAAACCAGTAGATCAGTTGTTTGTATGCGAGAGGCCGCCGCTACCATCGAAAAATTTCTCTCCGCGATGCCGTGAGACTCTTTAGGATCTGAGCCAAACCAGTTTGCGCGTTTCGGATCTAATAATTAGGCTTGATTTGCACCTCACAACAAAAGTGGTCATTGATAGTGACCAGTTATTATGTCTGGTTACCAAATAATATTAAATAATAAAGGTAGAGTAGCAGCTTTGATACCGTGACCAGGATTCGCACCAATTTGACATTACGCACTTGGCTATCGTGAGTCAGATTCTGCTCCCAGTGATTCTGCCTTTCGTGCCCTTCGAAATTCTGCCTTTTGAAATATTCTGCCTTGTGTGTACGGTCATAGAATTCTGCCTTTCATGATTTCGCCTTTCGTGCTTCTGCCTTTCGTGATTCTGCCTTCTGTGGCGAACCCTGCCGACGGGTGAATGAAATCACTCTTCATTTTGTGGCATTGATTCTCATGCCATTCTCATTGCACCACGATAAAATTTCGTTTACATCGTCTTGGAGCGCGAGACAGTCCACAGGGGAAGTAATAATTCTGTACAATTTGGGGTTATCGGCAAACATTTGTTTGGCAGTCGGGAGCACACGTAATTCACAAACAGAATGAAAATGGGCGGGCCTAGTACACTTCCCTGTGGTACACCAGATGTGATGACAAATTCTTTGGAACAAACCGAGTTGACACTTACCGATGCTTTGCGGTTAGTAAGATATGACTGTAGCCAGTCGGTAATGTGTTCTGGAAATCTAATATACTTCAATTTTTCAATGGCGTAAATGTGCGGTATAACATCAAATGCTTTTGAGAAGTCGACGTAGATTGAGTCAACCTGGTGTTTATTCTTGATTTCCTTGAACAGGAGGTTTGTGTAAATCATTAAATTTTTCGTCGTTGACCTACGTTGTACAAAACCATGTTGGTACTCCGATATCAATGGACGTGCAGCTCTGTTAACTATTGCTTGGACCATAGACTCGAAAACCTTTCCGAGCGTACATAAAATCGATATTCCACGGTAATTTTCAACACGGTGGCCTGATTTGTGTATCGGTATGATTCTGGCAGATTTCCAAATTGCTGGGAAAGTCCTTTCTGAGAGCGATTGGTTAAAGAGATAAGCAACGGGAAAGGCCAGTGAAGAAGCACAATGCCTCAGGAGCAATGGTGGTAGGCCGTCGACGCCCGCCCCTTTGGTAACGGAAAATTCTTCGAGCTCTTTTTGAACTTCGGTATTCGAGAACATGATTTGAGGAAGATTCATTTCGTACGTTGATACACGGTGGAAACAACCCGGAAACAACGAGGGCGTCGTACAGTGCAACGTTCTATAGACAAAAATCAAAAAAGTGGATTTCTTATTGAACCAATTCTATATGCTGATATGTTTTATACATGTTTGAGACATACTGTAATGATATTATTAATCTCGCAAGTTCACCCATACGATTATGAAACGCATCTACTGCTCAGTGGTTTCAACTACTCAAGTGACACGTTTTTTAAAAAAAAATCTTAGTTTTCAAGTTAATTTTTCAATATACTCTATATCTTATCAAGTTAAAGCCAAAATGGCTACGGTAGAGGTATGTAACTACTACATTTCAAATGTTACTATTGAGACATAACATAGCGCATTTGGAAGTTAAAGGCCGCTTGGTCATGCTTCTTCATGTTTAGAAAAAAAGATACTTTCGATTTAATATCGATTGTCAAAAAAAGTACCCCAAAGTACCTCTCTGAATTTCACTTTTTTCACTTACTGGAAATATCCTTCAAACTTTAGAAGTGATTGCCATTGCTCAAGTTTGCTCTTTCAACCGGAATTCTCGTTTTCGAATGATACCTTTGGAACCAAGAGTGAGCAATTTATCGTACATCTGTCCCTTATTTTTATGTATAACACGTAGTTTAAGTGTAAAACGCATAAAATATTCCTGGATTAATGATGTCTAAATGTTTTGCAACAGTAAATCGTAAGTAAACATAATGAAAAGGAAATTAAATGAAAATAATAATAAAAACTAGTTGTTATGGCGTATAGGTCACTTTCTCATCACCTAGAAATTATTTGAATATGCTTTTCAAGCCTTTCACCTCTAAATGGATAATATTCTTGGAAAATTATCATTTTATGCTTCTATACAAAAAAATGGCGTTTGAGACATATTTGCGATTACGTATATGACATTCATCAATTATGCAAATAGTAGCTCTCATCGGTACTAAACATTTTTCGTGTCACACCAATTGAAAAAAAATACTAGAATGGCTGTTTTGATTTTTGTCTCACTTTCACATACATTCAACGCACTGTGCGTCGTTGAGGTGTAGACAGTCTGAAAAAACTCGGCAAATAGATTGGCCACTTCGGTTGTTGAACTTGAAAATTTTCCATTAAATTCTATATCATAGGGTATCTTTGCACTCGCCTTCAATGACTTGACGTATTTCCAAAAAGCGGCCGAATTTTGCTTTAAACTCTCTTGAACGTTTTGTGTGTACGACCTATAGGTTTCAGCAAGAAGGTTTTTGTACGCAGTTTCCATGCTTCGGAGGAAGTGAAGATCGACCGTGGATTTCGACTTGAAGTACCGTTTTCTTATTTTGCGGAGAGAATTCCTCGAACGGCGAAGCTCAGTGGTCCACCATGGTTTTCGCGTTGACAAGTCGGGCATGGAGCGTGTACGAGGAACGTGTACATCAACTATTTCGAGCAGCTTTTCATAAAAGGTTTCCACGTTCAAATCAACAGAATCACCAACTAAGCACTGCCGCCAGTCTATGGAAGCAATAGCGTTGTTTAGGGCATCAAAATCGCAGCGTTTGAAGTTCAGCATCGAAGTCTGTTGTTCTAACTCCTCTGACACTACACTGAGAGCATCGAGCAGCAAGACGAACGGTTTGTGATGCACATCGGCTGGCAGTAATGGATTAGGGGGTTCAACTATTTCCACATCATCTGGTACATTGACGGAGGCCAAGTCAAGCAACCGTCCACTTGAGTTACTAAGTGAATTTATCTGTAGCAGCCCATGTGACAGCAATGATTCAGTGAGAGCCAGTTCCTGTTCAGACGATCCGTTAATGGGTAGGTATCCGTTTAGGTCGCCGTCGTACTGCCATCTGAAGTGTGGAAGGTTGTAGTCTCTTAGTGCCATAACAATGTCAGAGCTGTCTAGCTGATCACAGATGCTACGGATTGCTGCGGCGTGGGCCAAGTACAAATTGGCAATAGAGTTTGGTCGTAGGTAAATGCAGCATATATATACTAAACGAGTTTGCAGTTTGACGCGTACAGTAACTTGCTCTAGGTGGTTGCAGTCTGGTAACGATATCGAGTTGCATTGAAGGTTGGTTTTAACTGCAACTAGCACACCTCCCCCTCGCGAGAGTTCACTGGTGAGTTCATTGCGATCACATCGAAATATGTGGTAGTCTAGCGAAAGTTCCGAGTTGCATATGTCCGACCGAAGCCAGGTTTCCGTAAACACCAAAATGTCATAGTCGCAACTGGAGAGCAGCTCGCCTGCAGGTGATTTTGGAAGCCCTCCGCCTCTACCACGACCTCGGGGCCAAGACGACTTTGACGGCTGGAAAATGCAGTGGATGAAGATGCAGACGTTGAAGATTGCGCGACTGAGTCGGGAGAGTTGGAGGCTTCCTGTATGCTTTCGAACGTGCGTCTTGGGGTGGCTTCGGGAATGGTAATCGACGATTCGGTAGTGTATCTCGACTCGGTCACACTGAGTAGAGCATCCAAGATAATGCAATCGGTGCGACTCGGTGGCTCGTGAAATGCGGGTAAAGCTTCGGCTGAAGCTGTCGGTTGTTCCGAAACAGTTGTGCAATTTACGCTTTTTCCCCCACTGCGACTACAAATTGAAGAGCGAGCCGGCTTTCGGTCCCGAAAGTGTACATTCTCGGGCCATGTGTCACTTGAAAGAGCGGCGGTTTTGTGTTCCATTTCGACTCCGATCTTAAACGAAACAAATCTCGGAGTAGCGGGATCCCGTTCTCTAGGAACAAGCTTTATGACTTTCGGTTTGGCATCATTGATGAGTCCTAGACATTCGATAACCAAGGCTTTGATGTCATCTTCCGTAGTGCCCGGGTGAAAAGCGGATAGGTAGATCCAGAAGAAATCATCTCTCAATGAAACAGTTTTAATTGAGCTTTTGTTCCACGAATACTCGGAATAGTAGCAGGTTTTTCGTTGTCAATGCGTCTGCGCTTGGGTGTTATGACCGCGGCGCTTTTGACGTTAGGCCAAAAAGTGTTAGCGAGGGTGGGAGGACAAGGCGGTAGCAAGTTATTTTCAACTTTTGCTGTAAGTATTTCGATTGCCGAACTCAGTTTTGTTATATCGGCTCGCATGGATTGCTTAGCGTCGGGTAATACCTTCCGTTCAGATTGAGCTCATTTGTCAACGCTTTTGAACTGCTTGTTGGAAAATCGATCATCACAGCTGTTACACATCCAAAAGATGTTTCGTTCGTGCTCTCCCAATAACTCTAAAACGGGAAGATCAAGGTTCACGCACAATAAGTGGTATGCTGCACCACAGGATCCACGAAAAAAAAATACGATCGGATTCCACAACGTGTTTTGTGCATTTTTTACATTCCATGATCAGGGATGAGGTTGGCACTCTAGGTATTATTATCTTTGTCGTTTGGCTGGTAGTTCCACACCTTCAAATGTAGATGTCGCTTTTGTTTGAAAAATTGAGCGTGACGGTAGCAAGAGTTTCAGTATAAAAACAGTTTATTTGACACGGCACGATACAATTTATGTTTAACTGAGCCAAGTACATTTTTTTTTGAAGTAGAATACTTCTCTCAGGAAGTTCGGCTACATAGGGATGTGAAATGAAAATCTAAAACTCAAAACAGTGAAGAATATGTCCAATTTCAAATGCTAATAAATCGGTTAGTATTCGATGGATTTCCTTCGTTCTTGCAGCAATAGATTGAAAAATCTTCTAAGATTCTTCCCAAAAGAAGATAATTGTAATTTTATTATTCACACTATTGTACTACTGAAAATAGTAGAGCCTTTTCAAAACGAAAAATTCGACCTCTGATTGGTCGTTATATGATTGCTTCCCAAGCACGGTCGACAGAATCATATACCTTGCAATTGAAAACATTCTATTTGGCCTATATAAGAGCCTGTTTCGGCCGAAGCCGTTCATAATAGTTCTAAACAGCGACAACAGCAGTCATCCTTCCTTAGCAGCAGCACTAGCCCTGTGGTTGGTTACCACGTCTCAGACTGCCATTATTCCCTCCGTGTTGGGGCAGCATGAAGATTGCCATCAGGAAATCCAATTTTAAAAATCAAAATGCCTTTTTCAAGGCAAATAAACAAGTCATTGAAAGTTAATAATTTTTGACAACGCAGACAAGCATACTGTGTTGGATCCTAGCAATTTAAATCTGTCGCACCTGTCTAATTTACTAAATGAGAAATAACTTCCACAATGCATGTTGTCAGTGTATTTTAATTCCCACACTGTTAGAGCAGCTCAAAGGTTGTGATCAGCAACCGATTTTGAACCGCAAAATGCCTTTTTCAAGGCAAATAAACAAATAATTGAAGGTTAATAATTTTATGGCATCAACACAAGCAGACATTCTGTACGGGATGCAATCAAATTCTGTTGTAGTTGTCTAATTTCTACTTTATTTATAAAACCCCCCACTGTCGGGGCAGCGCAAAGGCTGCAATCAGCATAACCGACTTTGAATAACAAACTGCCCTGTTAGAACGCATTCACAAAGACAGTTAGTTCGACTATGCAGAGCAAATATGAAGTCGATTCAATCAATCAGCATGAACAGAATTTCGACGTCTCCCAGCTGCCAAGTTGCAACATGATGCAACACGCAACAGCGAGCAAACGAAATCGCTTGATGTTACAAGCCGCTATACGGTTAGGCCTTTGTCATAGTAGACGCGAACGCGACCGATGGGGCGAGAAACTTGCCGTAGGTAAATAAACAGCTCTCTTTACGGCTGTTCCGCTGGCTGGCTGACTTCCGCTGGCTGGCTGATTTTCAGTGTGAAAACAGCCTTTAACTTTGTTGTCAGAGTGCCTGACTACGATTTGGTAATATTGTTTGAGTTAAATGTTTACAAAATTTTACAATATTCCTCTTTCTCCCATTCAATAAAACAGGTAATACGATGCCTTCGTCATACGTAAGTTCACCATAACTCCCGCTATCGGCGTAACACAGAGATGCAATCAGCGTCATATCCGATTTTAAATTCAACAACAAACTGTCCTTTTTAGGACACCCAACCAAATGAATTGAAGATTTAATATTTTCTCGTTCTGAGCTATAACCAAAAGTTAATTATCTTAATTTGAATTCACAGGTACATATACTCTGACTGTTGAAATTTGTTTGCGCCGCAAAGAGTTTGTTCTTTTCCTGTTCAGTGAGGTCGTATTTATATGTGCAAACTTAAATTGAGTAGTACTTCAACTTCATTTGCACAGAATGAGCGGCCAACATTTATTTGCTAGGAAAGATGACTGACACGCAAGCAGCCGGGTTATCTTTCTTGTAAAAGTATTCTACTTCAACCTTGTGGTCGTGGCTTTGCACACAACCCTCTTGTGATTTTTTAATTCTAAATTAGCAGGGAAAAGAGGGAGGCACATTTTTCATATCTCGCGGCCGACTACGAGCTAGTGGGGATATAAGGTGAGAGGAGGGGAGTTACAATTTTGATTTTAACTATATTCAGTTACACGATTTATTTATTTGTACATGGCTAAGCAGTGATGTTCTATTAGAGCAGTTTGGTCTGAGGTGTCTGCGTGAACATAAAGATGCCGAGTCTTCGTTTGAGTGTCTCCAGCTTAGTGTATCATCTTCTTTCAGCGTGTAGCGGGAATGGTAATCTAACAAATAGATAGAAGAGTTTCATATTTTAATACCAGCGTGTTTTATGAACACGTATAGCTGTGTCATGTACTGGAGATCACCGCTTCCCAGAATGTCTCTAACGGGTACGTTCGGTTGTTTTCCTCGGGCCCGAAGGGAATCTATAAGCTCGGACCTAACACCACAGTATTCGGTACACGACCAAACAACATGTTCGATGCCATGGTAGCCATCGCCACAAATGCAGTGATTACTGTCTACAAGCCCTATACGAAAAAGATGCGTGTTTAACGTGTAGTGATTGGACATAAGTCTGGACATCACGCGAATGAAGTCCCGACCTACATCCAACCCCTTGAACCATGCTTTCGTCGATACCTTAGGAAAAATGGAATGTAGCCACCGTCCCAGTTCATCTGAGTTCCATGATAATTGCCAACTGTTGAGTGTTTTCTGACGCAAAATGCTATAAAATTCATCATAAGCAATTGGTCTTACATAAATATCGCCATCAACCCAAGCAGCACACATTGTTGCAATGCAGCATTCACAGATTGTTTTTATTCGCATCCGTTACTTTTATTCAACTTGTATGTAACCGAAAAAGCGCAGGAGGTGGAGCCTATATGCAACTAACAATGCTATGTGAAATTATCATCAGCATCGATTACTGCTGTAGCATAGGAGGAAAAGAGAACCAAAATTTAATTTTGTTTACCTTTACTCTCATTGCTTTTCGGTGGTTGTGTCGCGAAGATTCATCTGACTACACATATTATAGAAAATCTAAATCATTCAAATTTATTTGAATTTTTCTCTACTTCCACTCCTGATAGTTATGCAATTTTACTTGCAATTAAAAATTTATCGTGCAGAAAATGTTTTTACTTCGTAATTATTCCCGCGCATCCTATGAAGCGTTTTAAACTAAATTTTATGATTCAAACTCGCCAATTTATAAACAAAGTTCATAAATTCGAAGTTCAAACTATAAACAAAGATCGTTCAGAAAACCATGCTCAATGAACATGCAGTGTTTTAAATGCGAAATATAAGATACCGAACCATATTTCCAACAATAACCATGTATCATTAATTTATATTAGATATGGCTGTTTACTGTGTGGCATTTTTAGCAAATACATTGTTTAACACGATGTTGCTATACATTTTCATCACAAGGTTCCTTCAAAAGCGTCATGAAATATGTAGTTGGAAGTAGATTGCAGGAAACTACCGAGCAACTTTTAGTGTTGAATCACGAGATGGATACACATAAAAAACGCAATGTTGCTCAATTCTTTTAAATTTCATTAAAGCAACCGAAAAAGTTTGTTGCACCGTTAATGAAGTCTTAAAACAACAAATATTGGCTAGTATCATTTCAAAATATGTTGCAGGTGCTGCTTGGGAATAGCACCCACCTTACCTAAGGCGTCAGCCTTTTCATTGTCCGGAATGAAACAATTAGAAGGGACCCACGCTAAGGTAACTCGGTAATTTTTATCTGTTAGCAAAGCAAAGCAAAGCCTTGGTGCTACATTCCGTATCGGAATTCGACCTTCTGTTTACTATACACAGACTTTGCAGCCAACCGTTAAGTGTACTACGCTACGATCCTATTGACACTAACAGTCTCTCCCGAGACGAGACTCGAACCTACGACGACTGGCTTGTTAGGCCAGCATCGTTCCTCGAGATCATCTGGGGAGGTTTTATAATTTTTATCTGTTAAAGCACTTAAAAACCGCCGTATTTTCCCCAGGAAATACGGGGTGTGCTTCACAGTCTTCATCGATCGCAGAGCCTCAATGGCACTGAGACTGTCTGTGAAGATGAAGTAGTGGTCTATGGGCAGGGTTTCGATTATCCCAAGTGAGTACTGAATAGCAGCAAATTCTGCGACGTACACGGAAGCAGAAGCATCGAGTTTGTAAGAGGCGGTAAAATTTTCGTGAAAAACACCTAAGCCAGTGGACTCATCTAGATTAGATCCATCAGTGTAAAACCTTTTATCATAACTAACATGTTTAAACTTATTGGAAAAAATCTTAGGGATTTCTTGGGGTCGCAATTGATCCGGGATACCAGTAATGTCTACTTTCATGGTGGTGTCGAAGAATATAGCATTGTCAGAAGTATCTAAAAGTGCGACATTGAAAGAAACGAATGAAGAAGGGTTAACATCTTGAGCCATGTAGTCAAATTATAAAGTCATAAATTTGGATTGAGATTGAAGGTCGAGCAACCTCTCGAAATTTTCAATTACTAATGGGTTCATAATTGTGCATCGAACTAGCAACCGATAAGAGAGATTCCAAAAGCGATGTTTCAACGGAAGAATACCCGCTAGCACTTCAAGACTCATCGTATGGGTCGACTGCATGCAACCTAAGGCAATACGCAAACAAAGATATTGTATTCGTTCCAGTTTGATCAAATGTGTGTTTGCTGCGAAGCGGAAGCAGAAACACCCGTATTCAATTACAAACAATATCGTTGTTTGATAAAGCCTTAGAAGGTCTCCTGGGTGGGCTCCCCACCAGGTTCCGGTAATCGTACGAAGAAAATTAATCCTCTGATGGCATTTTCGTGTCAGATACCTAATATGGCAAGCCCAGGTGCATTTAGAGTCGAACCAGACCCCGAGATATTTAGCGACTAAAACCTAAGTGATCGTTTTACCCGTTAGTAGAAGCTGCAGCTGAGCTGGGTTATGCTTCCTAGAAAAAATGACCAGCTCAGTTTTCTCCGGAGAGAATTCGATACCCAGCTTAAGAGCCCATTCAGACAAATTGTCTAAGGTATCTTACAATGGTCCTTGCAGATCGCTAGCCTCGCTACCAGTAATGGATACAACGCTATCGTCTGCAAGTTGCCTTAGCGTGCATGAATTTGCAAGACATTCATCGATGTCATTGACGTAAAAATTATATAAGAGAGGGCCTAAACATGAGCCCTGGGGAAGGCCCATGTAACTAATTCGGGAAGTTGTCGAATCACCATGTGAGAAATACATATGCTTTTCTGACAACAAATTGAGCAAAAAATTAATCAAATTTGGTGAAAGTCCCTGCGAATGAAGTTTCTCGGTTAAAGCTTCTACAGAGACAGAGTCAAATGCCCCCTTAATGTCCAAGAATGCAGAAACCATTTGCTCTTTCCAAGCAAAGGCGAGTTGAATTTCAGTAGAAAGCAACGCTAGGCGATCGTTCGTTCCTTTGCCCCGGCTGAAGCCAAATTGAGTATCTGAAAGTAAACCATTTGTTTCGACCCATTTGTCTAACCGTTAGAGGATCATTTTCTCCATTAATTTTCTGAAGCAAGAGAGCATAGCAATCGGCCTATAAGAATTGTGATCAGAGGCGGGTTTTCCGGGTTTTTAAATAGCAATGACTTTTACCTCCCTCCAGTCGTGCGGAACAATGTTTAGCTCAAGAAACTTGTTGAACAGGTTCAACAAGCGTCTTTTTGCAGAGTCGGGTAGATTCTTCAACAAGTTGAATTTAATTCTATCCAACCCTGGAGCTTTATTGTTGCACGATAGGAGAGCCATTGAAAATTCCAACATCGAAAATGGGGGCTCTTCCGTGGCTACTAAAAACGCGTCGCGAAAGGTCTTCTGTTCGGGGACAGAGTCCGGACAGACCTTTTTGGCAAAATCGAGTTCCAGCGATCTGAATACTCCTCGGACTCATTCGAAACGTTACGATTCCGCATGCGTCTGGCGGTATCCCAAAGAGTAATCATCGCTGTTTCCCTCGACAACGCGTTTACAAACCGCCTCCAGTATCCGCGTTTTTTTGCTTTTATCAAGCTCTTCATCTGTCTATCCAGTACATCGTACTTTCGGAGCAAGTCGATAGTGCCTTGTTCTCGGAAGGCCAAATACATCGAGGACCTTCGCGCGTACAGGTCTGTGCACTCTTTGTCCCACCACTTGGAGGGAGGACGCCGTCTAATCGTTATCCCAAGTATCGGTTTCGTCTGAGCTTGAGTCGCGGCGTCGATGATCAAGCCAGATAGGAACGCGTATTCTTCCTATGGAGGAAGTTCCACGTGGGACTCGATTCTTTGCGATATTATGGTCTCGAAAGACTTCCAATCAATGTTACGTGTGAGGTCATACGCAATATTTATTTGATCCGCTGGAGCTGACCCATTAGCAATTGAGATAACGATTGGTAGGTGATCACTACCGTGGGGATCGTTGATTACTTTCCACCGGCAATCTAACGCTAGTGATGTCGAGCAGAGGGATAGGTCAAGCACGCTTTCACGTGCTGGAGGATTAGGTACACGTGTCGCTTCCCCAGTATTCAAAAGTGTCATATTGAAGTCGTCGATTAAGTTACAGATTGAAGAAGATCGGTTGTCGTCGTACAGCGACCCCCATAGCGAACAATGAGAATTAAAATCTCCCAATATCAAAAAAGGCGCGGGAAACAACTCTGCTATATCAGTGAGATGCCTCTGTTCAATCCGCGTGGATGGAGGGATATATAACGAAACAAGGCATAGGTCTTTTCCATTCAAATTCGTTTGAATGGCAACGACTTCAATATTCGAGACCGAGGGGAGGTCGGTTCTGAAAAAAGAATAGCACTTTTTGATCCCTAAAAGTACCCCTCCACCGTGTGAGTCTCGATCTCGACGAATTATGTTAAAACCGTGGAAATTGAGTTGATCGTTTGAATTGAGAAAGGATTCACAGAGCGCAAATGCGTCACAATTGTGTGTATTTATCAAAAGAGAAAATAGATCGAATTTGGGGATGATACTTCTGCAATTCCACTGTAATACAGTGATAAAATTCCTAACCTCTTTCGCCGTATTAGTCATCGAGAGATATGATAACTGAAATGAGGGGCCAAGCTACCGCAAGTTGTTTCAAAAAGGTTTTCACTGTAGGAAGAAGGGCAAGAAGAATATTTTGAAGGGGATCTGGTATGTTGAATGTATTAAATATCCAGTCCACAATATCAGAAAATTTTATGAACCCTGTTTCTTTTTTATCTCCTGATCGAGAAATGGGTGCACGAGGGATTTTTGGTGCCCCAGTAAGCGGTGGGTACTCCTGGTTGGAATTGAAATTAAAACCGGGAGGTACTTGCTTCGGTTTTTCTTTACCGCTTCCTTTTTATGTAGGTTTATTGGTCATTCCGCTAGGAGTTATCTTGCGACCTTTGCGAGAAAGATTAGGAGAGTTGAGCATTCTTCTCTTCCTGGATCCTTCTGGCATGGCATAAGAACACCCTTCGACGGAATCGTCAGATATACCCTAATCGGTTGGCAAAAAGGAAAAGATGTTTCCTGTCGAGGGTGGCTCAGCCCTCTTAAGCATTTCTGCAAAAGAGCGCTTTGATCGTTCCTTGAGGGAATGCTTGATTTTTTCCTCGCGCTGTTTGTACGCATGACACGCCAAAAGGTCATGCCGAGTTCCCTCGCAGTAAAGACACTTTTCAGTATCCTCACTGCAAGCGGTCTCAGCATGATTGCCTCCGCACTTGCTGCAGCGTGCCTTGTTGCAGCAGTAGGTGGCTGTATGACCTAACTGCTTGCAGTTTTGGCAATGCATGACCCACGGTACGAACGGGCGTACAGGCAGACTAACCCTGTCCAAAGAGATGTAGTTTGGCAGTGCGGATCCGACGAATGTTACACGGAAGGAATCAGAAGAGAAGAATTTCTTCTTTCCTTCTTCGATGGATACTGAATGCAATTGCTTGACATCCAGTATCTTTAAATCTTGAATCAGGGGGTTCTTGAAACAGCCAACCCCGTGACGCAAAATGTCATCGAGCTTCCTTCGGTAACCACACCGTCGATCTCCACGTCCTTGGCAGGGATGTACACGCGGTACTCTCTCGTGAAGAGCTCGTAGCTAGCAATTGCGTTTGCTTGCTTCAAGCTACTCACGACAACTCGCAGTTTGTTCGGTCTAACTTTTGTAATTTCGGTTACGTCCGAAAACTGTTTTGCCAGGTCCTTGCCGATCTGAATTATATTCAAAGGCTTTTTTATAGGCCTAAACAAAACTACGAACGGACCATTCGCGGCATCTGGGTAAGCTTTTACCCGTACTTCCGGTACCCTTGATACAGGGCTAGCTAAAGGGGAGGGTACAGGGGAAGGTAGAGGGGAATTGATGGGGGAGATCTCAATCTCTTCCCCATTTGTTTCCACATCCAGGAATAGTTGCACCTGCATGTCGTCCATATTTTGCGGGATCGTTTAACTCTACCGCACGCAACCAATATATTTGCGTATATAAGGGGAATCAAATAATTGTTGTAGAATGTAAAAACAATTTTTCAAAATAAGGTGTATTAAATAAGAAAAAATTACAAGAGGGTTGTGTGCAAAGCCACGACCGCAAGGTTGAAGTAGAATACTTTTACAAGAAAGATAACCCGGCTGCTTGCGTGTCAGTCATCTTTCCTAGCAAATAAATGTTGGCCGCTCATTCTGTGCAAATGAAGTTGAAGTACTACTCAATTTAAGTTTGCACATATAAATACGACCTCACTGAACAGGAAAAGAACAAACTCTTTGCGGCGCAAACAAATTTCAACAGTCAGAGTATATGTACCTGTGAATTCGAATTAAGATAATTAACTTTTGGTTATAGCTCAGAACGAGAAAATATTAAATCTTCAATTCATTTGGTTGGGTGTCCTAAAAAGGACAGTTTGTTGTTGAATTTAAAATCGGATATGACGCTGATTGCATCTCTGTGTTACGCCGATAGCGGGAGTTATGGTGAACTTACGTATGACGAAGGCATCGTATTACCTGTTTTATTGAATGGGAGAAAGAGGAATATTGTAAAATTTTGTAAACATTTAACTCAAACAATATTACCAAATCGTAGTCAGGCACTCTGACAACAAAGTTAAAGGCTGTTTTCACACTGAAAATCAGCCAGCCAGCGGAAGTTTTGATTGCCAAAACCCAGAATGCCGAACAGCCGAAAAGAGAGCTGTTTATTTACCTACGGCAAGTTTTTCGCCCCATCGCTCGCGTTCGCGTCTACTATGACAAAGGCCTAACCGTATAGCGGCTTGTAACATCAAGCGATTTCGTTTGCTCGCTGTTGCGTGTTGCATCATGTTGCAACTTGGCAGCTGGGAGACGTCGAAATTCTGTTCATGCTGATTGATTGAATCGACTTCATATTTGCTCTGCATAGTCGAACTAACTGTCTTTGTGAATGCGTTCTAACAGGGCAGTTTGTTATTCGGTCGGTTATGCTGATCGCAGCCTTTGCGCTGCCCCGACAGTGGGGGGTTTTATAAATAAAGTAGAAATTAGACAACTACAACAGAATTTGATTGCATCCCGTACAGAATGTCTGCTTGTGTTGATGCCATAAAATTATTAACCTTCAATTATTTGTTTATTTGCCTTGAAAAAGGCATTTTGCGGTTCAAAATCGGTTGCTGATCACAACCTTTGAGCTGCTCTAACAGTGTGGGAATTAAAATACACTGACAACATGCATTGTGGAAGTTATTTCTCATTTAGTAAATTAGACAGGTGCGACAGATTTAAATTGCTAGGATCCAACACAGAATGCTTGTCTGCGTTGTCAAAAATTATTAACTTTCAATGACTTGTTTATTTGCCTTGAAAAAGGCATTTTGATTTTCAAAATTGGATTTCCTGATGGCAATCTTCATGCTGCCCCAACACGGAGGGAATAATGGCAGTCTGAGACGTGGTAACCAACCACAGGGCTAGTGCTGCTGCTAAGGAAGGATGACTGCTGTTGTCGCTGTTTAGAACTATTATGAACGGCTTCGGCCGAAACAGGCTCTTATATAGGCCAAATAGCATGTTTTCAATTGCAAGGTATATGATTCTGTCGACCGTGCTTGGGAAGCAATCATATAACGACCAATCAGAGGTCGAATTTTTCGTTTTGAAAAGGCTTTACTATTTTCAGTAGTACAATAGTGTGAATAATAAAATTACAATTATCTTCTTTTGGGAAGAATCTTAGAAGATTTTTCAATCTATTGCTGCAAGAACGAAGGAAATCCATCGAATACTAACCGATTTATTAGCATTTGAAATTGGACATATTCTTCACTGTTTTGAGTTTTAGATTTTCATTTCACATCCCTATGTAGCCGAACTTCCTGAGAGAAGTATTCTACTTCAAAAGACAACCGTATTGAAAAAAAAGGCTGATACAAATTTCGAATTCTCGCCAAACATGTGAAAAGGGCCCATGTGCCTTATGTAAACAAGCCAAATTTTCTCGTTTTTCGATCAATACAAGCGAAATCTTCTCTTACCAATAAGATTTATTGATAAAAGAATTCACTTTTTATCATAAAATCTTATTTGTACGAGTAGATTTAGCTTGTATTCATTGAAAAACGTGAAATTGTGGCTTGTTTACATATGGCACATGGGCCCTTATCACATGTTTAGCGAGAATTCTTTTTATGTCCAAGGTTATCAAAGTGAGCAGAGGGGGTGGCAAAAAAAAAATTACACCGAGACGAAAAAAAAGAAATATCTTTGATCAAAGTTTGTGTGCAAGTTATGACGTTTGTAACTTGCATTCAAATAAATGTTGAAAAATAACACTTTATTATTATTATTATTTATTTCACTTGCCTTTCGACGACACTCTCGCTGTCACCTGACTTGTTTGTTGTTAAATTAGGCATTTATGCTGTCGGAAAAACCAATGAAATGAACTAAACGGTTTGAGCTTTTTTTTTCTTCCCCTTCCAATATTCAAAATTTTCGAAGGAGGGGTTGACATAAAATGAAAATAAAATTTGTAACGGCCTAAATAGGAAAAAAAAAAACAAATGTTAATACTCCACCACACTTTTTGTATTTTTGCCTACGTGCCCTCCTGGCTGATAGTTGGATTAATCCAGTAGGTGGCTTGGCAGGAATCGCAATCAGTCTCCTCCAGCTGAACCGGCACTAGGGGCTAACCAGTGGCTGTGGTGCGAGGAAAACTACTGAACTGCTTTCCTGTCACAGTGTCGGTACCGAAAACACCAGTAGCACGAGTACAGTCTGGACACAGTGCACAAAATCTTCTGTGCCGCAAGGGGTAACCGGCGCCCGGCGGCGCGGGGATTTGCTCTGGCTGCTGGACGTACGTCTAGTGTCTATCAGCAACGAAACCGAAAAACACAACCGAAAAACACAAGCGTACTGTATGCACACCAAACAGTAATGTTTGTTCGAGCGAGCAAAAATAACGGACCTGTTTTCGAATGCTTCCTTTCGCAACGATAGCAGGGAAGCGAATGACGGTAGCAAGAGTTGATGGATATAAAAACAGTCAAAATTCACTGCACTGGCTAATTTTAAAAGACCGTAATTGTGCGAAATATCACAAGATAACACTGATTTGGCACAGCTGAAGAACGGAATACACTTTGAACGGGCCAAATAGGCTTTTCTATCTACCTGAACATGGTAACGTAAGAAAGCAATGCACTTGTGTAGAGGAAAAGATCTTCACTGAAAATGCACTAGTGGCTGTTTTATAATCTTGAACTTCACTTAATATGTGCGCGCATAAAACTTTTTGGTCGATTTGTCACAAATATAACGTATTAAAACACTTTAAATATCCAGAAAAAAATTAATAAATACGGAGTCAAAAAATAACGTAAACAACGAAATGCTGTGCTGCCAGTTTATTTTCTGGATGTGTAATATATGCGCAGACTTGTTCAGTTCCTGATGTAATTCAGTCTATGAAGGATGACATCCAAAAACTGAGCAATGCGATCGAGAGCTGCGTAGCCGCAAGGTTACAGAGTCCGCTTTGTCAAGCGGATGGTCGTGGGTTCGAATCTTAGTAGAACCAGGCCATCTGATGTCAAAAAGGACTTAAGCATCTGATGTCTGATGTCGAAAAGGACTTAAGCATGGGTTTATTCTCAGGCTCCCCACCAGTTACCCTTCCTTTACGCTGAAATCTACAATACATTTGCTTGACTTCCTCTTAACAAAAAATAAGTCCCTCTTATCAATAAAACTGGCCAGAAGGACGCACGACGAAACTTCTCCAGGGAATAATAATTGGTGATATTTAGCAAGAGAAACGAGTATCGGTTTAGTAGAACAGTAAGCGTGTAAGGAAGAGAATCACGTTACACACAAGCACTGATGAACAATAATAATAAGCATGCCACTTCTCAATAGCGGTATTGCTATTAACAGAAGTGCGGGATACAGCAGACCCGGGCATATCTCACAATAGATCTACGATTCTGGTCGCAGTGAGGAAGTCCATACAGGAAAAAAGCAATGCGATTTCCACACTCACGGCCAAGGTTGATGTTATACCTCAGCCATATCAACCAACCACCCCCCCCCACCATGTAACAAGAAAAATTTTTGACTGCCAAACACAGCTAAACACCGCCGTGTCGTTATTGGTGAAACAGCCGAGCCTGTGGATATGATATACATATATATATATATATATATATATATATATATATATATATATATATATATATATATATATATATATATATATATATATATATATATATATATATATATATATATATATATATATATATATATATATATATATATATATATATATATATATATATATATATATATATATATATATATATATATATATATATATATATATATATATATATATATATATATATATATATATATATATATATATATATATATATATATATATATATATATATATATATATATATATATATATATATATATATATATATATATATATATATATATATATATATATATATATATATATATATATATATATATATATATATATATATATATATATATATATATATATATATAAGTTACAATTCTTTCTAGCCTGAAGGGCTTTTTAAAAAATGATTAATGAAAACCTAAAATTAACTATCCTCTATCGTGTCTCAATTAGAACTAACTTGCCCCTCCTTGAAGATCGAAACGTCCTCGTTTGCAGTGAATTCAACTCTGTGACCGGATGAGGGCTTCTTGTTGTGATGGTTCCAGTGGTTGCTAAATTTTCTGCTTATTAAGAAAAATATAGCGATTGTTGCGATTATCAGGCTTATGCTCGACAAAGATATGGAAGTAAAGGCGGTTACGTTGGTTTTAGAATTTAATGTCTCCAAATGATGCCTGTTAATGAAATGAAGTTTTTCAAAACTTATTTGAGGCTCTATATCAATAGTTTGGATTTCTAAACCATCCATGGGAACGACCAATAATGGCTCTACCTTGTACCATTCTTTGTTGGTAAATTCCAACCCATTTATAATTATGGTACAATTGTGGTATTCGATTAGGAACGTTCCCGAGAGGGTTCGATTCCGCATCCCGCAAGTGGTTGCTATCTCTTGACTGTTTATTTGTTTTGCAATCAAGTGATTATCGGTTATAGACTTGATTTCTGAGGGTAGACTTACTTCCTTGAACGAGCAGTTCGCAGGGATTCCTTTTAGCAAGTATGGAAAGCAACCATCTAAGGTGAAATTGTTCAAATTTTCTGGGTGGCAGATTTGGTTATGGCCGACTCGTTGGCACTCCTCGATGATGAAGTAGAATTGTTGGTCATTGGTGATTGCTGTGTGAGCGGGTAGCTTAAGTGTTTTATTTTTGACTATTAATGGCTCTAATAGCAGCGTTCTATAAGCAAGTTCATCTAGTAAGGGAATTTCTACTATAAAAACAATTTTTGTGTGATTATAAAATGCGCTGAGATTAAGGAATTGATAAACCTGATCAATGCTATCTATGATAATTTTATGGTTGGTAAAATGATCTAATATTATGCTCAACTCGTCGGGGGAAAGGATGTCTCTTGGTATTGTATTTAGTTTAGCTAGTTGGATTGATTCGAAAATAAGCTTCAAGTGAGATTCTAAATTATCTAGCTGGATATTAATTTTCAATATTTCTCTCAGTAGTTTGATTGTTTTGTCGATTCCTGAATTTGACTTAGCTGCTATAAGATTTTTCCTGATAAGGTTGTGATCAAATTCAAACTGTTCTATAAACTTGTTTAACCTGTCCTGAAGTTGGGTGTTAATCCTAGCTTGCTCGTTATTTTCGTTAATTAAAATTTTGTCATCGATTTCTAGAGCTTTGAGAGTTTTTGATATTTCTATTAGATCGTCATTATCGAGATTTCCGGTTATCTGCTTTATGGCTGATCCTACAAAGTTGAGCAACCCTCTCTTGTTTCTTTGCCTTGGCATTAAATTTTGAAACATCTTGCGAGTATTGCTAAACTTTGATTCCAACATTGCTGTCAAGTCTGAGAGGTTTCCAAAGCTTTTCAGTCCGTGTATGGCGACGTCTAGTCTGGCGAAAATTGGTTCGCACTGCTTAAGGTCAACAACGTGATATAAGCGATGTTTCCCAATCCTCACGAAAGATTTACCCATATCTAGTGCCAATAATCCGGGATTATGTTGGAGGTCGGTTATTTGAATGGAGGAGCTGGAATGGGATGGATTAAGGAAAGCGAGAACCCACACTGCCATGGCCAGTCGAAAATCCATTGGTACTAATCCTAAAATGAGACTGTGTTAATATGATTGAAATCGTAAATAAGATGAATAAAAAATTTAATGCTAGTATTACATAAAACTAATTACTGGTTTTTTTTTATGTACGGCCCTTTTTATTTTACTCTTATGCAATTTCCGGTTGTTAGAGTCCGTGAATGTCTGGTGGCCGTCATTGGCTACTGTTACGGGGTTGAAGAAACTCTGTTGTTTGCTTTTTATCCCCTGCCGTTTATTATAAACAATTTGGCCGGGCTCCAACGCGGGTGGATCCTCTCTTGAAGGGTTTCGCTGGTCGTTCTGTTTCTCTTGGGATTGCCTGATTTGATGAATTACTTCATCGTATACTTTGTTGCGGGCTTCCAGCATTCTTTGAGGGTCGAGGGGTCTCTCTTCACCATCTTTAATCCCATAGAAAGCTTCTCGAGGTTTGATTCTCAGAGAGGAGTGTACGCTGTTGTTGTATAAGGTACAGCAAATCAAAAACATCTCCTTGATTGAAACATTGGGAAACTTATGCCTATTGCATTTGTAGATTTCATTAATGGTCGAATGAAATCGCTCTACAATCCCGTTAGTTTCACTTCTATCAACCGGTGTAAAATATTGTTGGACATTGAGGTCGGCGAGCATGCCTCTCATTTCGATAGACCGTATTCCCGGTTCGTTATCAGAAACCATTAGCTTCGGTGTGCCATATAGCGAGATATATTTTAATATGGCCCTTCGTATATCCGGTGTGGTTCTTGACTTCATGGAAATCGAAGTTCCAAAGCGTGTCAATTTATCGACCACTGATAGGAAGGTGTATGGTCGCGAAATCAATATGTCAACATGGATAATGTCCAAGGGTTTCTCTGGTATAGGAGTTTCCCCATGTTTGATTTTGTATGGTCTACGCTCGTACTTCATTTTGTTACACGTAGGGCACAAAACAATGTACGTGCGGATTTTTCTCTTCATTTTTGGGAAATACCACCTTCGTAGTATTTCTTCTCTATTTTCTCGAATACCCCGGTGTGCGGTTTCATGCGTTTCCTCTATAACTTGATCTTGTTCGGTATCTGTGGTTAAATCGGTTAGTAGTCTTTGTGAAATTTTTACTTTGAACGTCTTGCATCTACTGAAATAATTTCGATACACTAGTTGAAGGGTTCCGAACAACTGTTCAGGGCAATGAATACAATTTACCTTTCGTGGATCCATGTATTCACGAAATATTCTAATTAAAATTGGCACCCCGAACGCGAAATTTGTAATAGTTCGCCGGTGCATCTGCGGAAACACTTCACTGTAATCTTCAGTGTAATGATCGCCAATTTTTAATATAACTTGATTATGAAAGAAGTTAACGGGCAGCTCAGTGAACTCAATTAGATTTGACGAGTCAGAGTCTGCGGAATGCACGGAATTGCTATCTGTTGATTCATCTTCATTGGCATTTACCTCTTCGGGAATTCTGGATAGAGCGTCTGCTACCACATTTTGTTTCCCTGGTCGATGAGTTATTTGGAAGTCATATTCCAGGAGTCTCAGCTTCCACTTCACTAATCTGGTATTAGGTGTCTTCAGATTAAGTGCGTAAGTAAGAGGTTGGTGGTCAGTATAGAGGGTGAATTTCCTCCCGAAAAGATATGGTCGGAAGTACTGAGTTGCCCATACTATAGCCAAAAGCTCCTTTTCTATAGCGGAATAATTTTCTTCCGTCTTCGTAAGCGTCCGAGACGCGAACGCGACCGGTCTGTCTCTTCCTATACAACTCTGCGACAGCACGGCTCCCAACGCAAAGTTACTAGCATCGGTTGTCAAAATAAATGGACGTTCGAAATCGGGATACTGCAATACGTCACTTTGCGTAAGCAATTCTTTACACTTTTCAAAGGTTTTTACGAATAAAGGTGTATGTTCAATCGTTTCCCCTTTTCGCAGCTGCGCAGTTAGTGGTTTGGAAATTTTTGCAAAGTCGCGAATGAATCGTCTATAATAGCTCAAAATTCCAAGGAATCCTTTCAGCTCCTTTTGGTTTTTCGGTAGTGGCCAACTTTTGATTGCATCAATCTTAGCAGGGTTCGGTTTAACGCCCTGATCCGTAACGATATGCCCTAAGAAAGCTACTTCTTTTTTAAGAAACTCACACTTGTCGAGCTGAAGCTTTAAATTTACTTTTTCAAGTGCTCTCAGTATTTTTTCTAAGTTCTCGAGATGCTCTTGCAAGGAAGCTGAAAAAACAATTATGTCGTCCATGTAAATGAGACAACATTTTCCAATAAATTCTCTGAGTACATGGTCCATAACCCGTTGAAACGTACCCGGAGCATTTTTCAGACCAAACGGCATTCGTAAATATTCGTATAAGCCGTGGTCAACTTGAAACGCTGTTTTCTGTACATCTCTAGCGTCGACCTCGATCTGGTGAAAACCAGAGGCCAGATCAAGTGTGCTAAAGTATTGGCACCTGCCTAGCTTGTCCAGTATCTCGGTGATATTGGGCAGCGGATATTTGTCATCTATAGTCTTCGCATTTAGTTTCCTATAGTCGACTACTAGGCGCCATTTTTGCTTACCAGATGCATCGGCCTTTTTTGGTACTATCCATATGGGTGACCCCCATGGCGATGTACTTGGCTGTATGATGCCTTGTAGCTCGTCGCTGGTGTTTATACGATGATTAATCACGTTAGTGAACGATAGGTCGTCACCCTCTCTGT